>NC_069370.1:19055454-19358484 GCF_021730395.1 Mercenaria mercenaria | reverse complement strand
AGCCATTTAAAATCAACAAATATGGAGTCAATAGTTTCATTCGACTGACATTTATTTGCTAAAGATAGCATTAAAGCAATTTGCTCAACCTAAAAGATTATTGTTAATATAAACTTAAATTTATGACACAATTTTTCTAAGTATCACTAACATGAATGCAAATGGAGTTAAGAATGACTGAAACGTTAAATGATTGAACAATATCCACATTTTATAAGTTGTTTTTTTTTTACAAAGTTTCCTTTTGTATTACTATTTCTTTATGTCTCTTATAAATATTATTTCAGACTCTGGGTAAATGTTAAAATTTTATATTTTAACCCCAAATGCTCCTTGGTCAGATGTTAAAAGTTTATATTTCAACCCCAAATGCACCTTGGGTAAATGTTAAAAGTTTATATTTCAACCCCAAATGCACCTTGGGTAAATGTTAAAAGTTTATATATTTTAACCCCAAATGCACCTTGGTCAGATGTTAAAATTTTATATTTTAACCCCAAATGCACCTTGGGTAAATGTTAAAACTTTATATATTAACCCCAAATGCACCTTGGGTAAATGTTAAAACTTTATAAAACTTTATATTTTAACCCCAAATGCACCTTGGGTAAATGTTAAAAGTTTATATTTTAACCCCAAATGCACCTTTAACAAGTACTTTAAGGTTGTTTATGTGTCAAGAAAGTTAAAATGCACTGTGTTCAATAGCTCCATTAAGTTAAATCCAATCATTTTAAAATTTCTTATCACCTAAATGACCTGACGACAAAGGGCAATAGTCACTCTGGCATATTTCACGCAAGTGAACTACTAATAAGTTGAACATTTATGGCAGCAAGCTGTTGACTTATTAAGATATGACGATATTTACTACCGCGGAGGGGTAGCTGATTGAATAATACTAAATCAGGCTATAGGCCGCTTAAGTATCGTAACTTTTTTTCCGTGACGTGTGCAGGTTTAAAGTTCCGGTTTTGTTAGTGTTTTTCTCAAAATGGATGAGATTTTGATTAATACAGTCGTCTTGATATTATGATTCAAGCCGTGTATATGTAAATCTATTAGTCTGAACCAGTCGAGCTTAAAAAAACTATCTTGTGTGTATAGGACAGTTGTTGCAATTATAAATAGACGTTTTAAATAAGATAAAAATATTTTGGAATGCCGATGTTTACATTTTAAGTTAATAGTCAGATCTGTTTCGGTCGTGTTTTAATGTGTAACGGACATTATATTTTATTCATTGGATTAGGATTTATCTTTTTAAATCAGTCACATGGTATGTAAATAATCAGTCTATTACATTTCATAACTTTCAAGTTTGTTGTACTACAATTTATATTTTTAAGTAGTAATACATGTACAAAGTATCTAGGTATTTTCCTATTTATAAAACCACATAAAAGTTAAGTTTCATAAACACCGATTATGAATTTTATGTATACTTTTTTGATTGGTTTTATAAGTTGGGGTTAGCTTTAAGTAAGGATTTGCTATTTAAGATATGTAAAAAAGTTAATTATATCAAAATGAGGTCAATCATCTTAAAGTTGAAACTTGTTTAACCCTTACCCTGCTAAATTTCTAAAATGGACTGGTCCATCATTCAATTTGGGCAGTACCATTTATTATTTGTTCACTGAAAATTTTATTGACTGAATAGCAGACAGTGCAGACCATGATCAGCCTGGACATTTGTTGTTGGTCAGTTGTCTTACCTGTGCGGACGTGCAGGCTGATCATAGTCTGCACTGGTCGCAAAGCAGAATCACTTGCCACCAGCAGGTTAAAGGTTAAAGTCTTTAAGGCGTTCAATCTTATTTGAAGCAACATTTTATTATGTTTTTATCTTTTTCATTTATACTCTGTTATAGGCTTATTTTGACAATGTCAGCCTAATTTCAAGTTTTAAAATAATTAAAGTTTAACACAATGAACATATTTTAGTTATGCAACCAATATAAAGGGAGGTAATTATAATGTTTCAGACTTTCATTTTTATAATGAATTAGGGCTGAAATATGATAATCAATGTAAAATTTAGAGCCATCTGATTGAGCAACTTCTGAGAAAAAGTCTAAGGACTTCAGGGTAGAAATCTGCTGTAGTCCGGCATTAACACAAAAGTCCAACAACAAGAAAAATTTGCTGCAACTGTTTACTACAGTAACTGATGGATGCATGTGACCTTAATATTAAATGGCATTATCTCTGCTTATGTAGTGATCAGCTGCCTAAACATTCAGTTATGTAGTGATCACTTGCCTGGACATTTGTTGTTGGTCAGTTGTCTTACCTGTGCTTGGTTGATCACTTGCCTGGACATTTGTTATTGGTCAGTTGTCTTACCTGTGCTTGGGTGATCACTTGCCTGGACATTCCTTGTTGGTCAGTTGTCTTACCTGTGCTTGGTTGATTACTTGCCTGGACATTCCTTGTTGGTCACTTGTCTTACCTGTGCTTGGTTGATCACTTGCCTGGACATTTGTTGTTGGTCAGTTGTCTTACCTATGCTTGGGTGATCACTTGCCTGGACATTCCTTGTTGGTCAGTTGTCTTACCTGTGCTTGGTTGATTACTTGCATGGACATTCCTTGTTGGTCACTTGTCTTACCTGTGCTTGGTTGATCACTTGCCTGGACATTCATTGTTGGTCAGTTGTCTTACCTATGCTTGGGTGATTACTTGCCTGGACATTCATTGTTGGTCAGTTGTTCTACCTGTGCTTGGGTGATTACTTGCCTGGACATTCCTTGTTGTCACTTGTCTTACCTGTGCTTGGTTGATCACTTGCATGGACATTCATTGTTGGTCAGTTGTCTTACCTATGCTTGGGTGATTACTTGCCTGGACATTCATTGTTGGTCAGTTGTTCTACCTGTGCTTGGGTGATTACTTGCCTGGACATTCATTGTTGGTCAGTTGTCTTACCTATGCTTGGGTGATTACTTGCCTGGACATTCCTTGTTGGTCAGTTGTTCTACCTGTGCTTGGGTGATTACTTGCCTGGACATTTATTGTTGGTCAGTTGTCTTACTTGTGCTTGGGTGATCTCTTGCCTTGACATTCATTGTTGGTCAGTTGTCTTACCTGTGCTTGGGTGATTACTTGCCTGGACATTCATTGTTGGTCAGTTGTCTTACCTGTCGTTTGGTGATCTCTTGCCTGGACATTTATTGTTGGTTAGTTGTCTTACCTGTGCTTAGGTGATTACTTGCCTTGACATTCATTGTTGGTCAGTTGTCTTACCTGTGCTTTGGTGATCTCTTGCCTGAACATTTTTTGTTGGTCAGTTGTCTTACCTGTGCTTGGGTGATCACTTGCCTGGACATTTATTGTTGGTCAGTTGTCTTACCTGTGCTTGGGTGATCTCTTGCCTGGACATTCCTTGTTGGTCAGTTGTCTTACCTGTGCTTGGGTGATTACTTGCCTGGACATTTGTTGTTGGTCAGTTGTCTTACCTGTGCTTGGGTGATTACTTGCCTGGACATTTGTTGTTGGTCAGTTGTCTTACCTGTGCTTGGGTGATTACTTGCCTGGACATTTGTTGTTGGTCAGTTGTCTTACCTGTGCTTGGGTGATTACTTGCCTGGACATTTGTTGTTGGTCAGTTGTCTTACCTGTGCTTGGGTGATTACTTGCCTGGACATTTGGTCTGTTGGGTACTGCTTGTCGTTGTTACCTGTGCTTGGGTGATCACTTGCCTGGACATTCCTTGTTGGTCAGTTGTCTTACCTTTGCTTGGGTGATTACTTGCCTGGACATTCATTGTTGGTCAGTTGTCTTACCTTTGCTTGGGTGATTACTTGCCTGGACATTCCTTGTTGGTCAGTTGTCTTACCTTTGCTTGGGTGATTACTTGCCTGGACATTCCTTGTTGGTCAGTTGTCTTACCTTTGCTTGGGTGATTACTTGCCTGGACATTCCTTGTTGGTCAGTTGTCTTACCTTTGCTTGGGTGATTATTTGCCTGGACATTCATTGTTGGTCAGTTGTCTTACCTTTGCTTGGTTGATTACTTGCCTGGACATTTGTTGTTGGTCAGTTGTCTTACCTGTGCTTGGTTGATTACTTGCCTGGACATTTATTGTTGGTCAGTTATCTTACCTTTGCTTGGTTGATTACTTGCCTGGACATTCCTTGTTGGTCAGTTGTCTTACCTTTGCTTGGGTGATTACTTGCCTGGACATTCCTTGTTGGTCAGTTGTCTTACCTTTGCTTGGTTGATTACTTGCCTGGACATTTATTGTTGGTCAGTTATCTTACCTTTGCTTGGGTGATTACTTGCCTGGACATTCCTTGTTGGTCAGTTGTCTTACCTTTGCTTGGGTGATTATTTGCCTGGACATTCATTGTTGGTCAGTTGTCTTACCTTTGCTTGGTTGATTACTTGCCTGGACATTTGTTGTTGGTCAGTTGTCTTACCTGTGCTTGGGTGATTATTTGCCTGGACATTCATTGTTGGTCAGTTGTCTTACCTTTGCTTGGTTGATTATTTGCCTGGACATTCATTGTTGGTCAGTTGTCTTACCTTTGCTTGGCTGATTATTTGCCTGGACATTCATTGTTGGTCAGTTGTCTTACCTTTGCTTGGTTGATTACTTGCCTGGACATTTGTTGTTGGTCAGTTGTCTTACCTGTGCTTGGGTGATTACTTGCCTGGACATTTATTGTTGGTCAGTTATCTTACCTTTGCTTGGTTGATTACTTGCCTGGACATTCCTTGTTGGTCAGTTGTCTTACCTTTGCTTGGGTGATTACTTGCCTGGACATTCCTTGTTGGTCAGTTGTCTTACCTTTGCTTGGTTGATTACTTGCCTGGACATTTATTGTTGGTCAGTTATCTTACCTTTGCTTGGGTGATTACTTGCCTGGACATTCCTTGTTGGTCAGTTGTCTTACCTTTGCTTGGGTGATTATTTGCCTGGACATTCATTGTTGGTCAGTTGTCTTACCTTTGCTTGGTTGATTACTTGCCTGGACATTTGTTGTTGGTCAGTTGTCTTACCTGTGCTTGGGTGATTATTTGCCTGGACATTCATTGTTGGTCAGTTGTCTTACCTTTGCTTGGTTGATTATTTGCCTGGACATTCATTGTTGGTCAGTTGTCTTACCTTTGCTTGGCTGATTATTTGCCTGGACATTCATTGTTGGTCAGTTGTCTTACCTTTGCTTGGTTGATTACTTGCCTGGACATTTGTTGTTGGTCAGTTGTCTTACCTGTGCTTGGGTGATTACTTGCCTGGACATTTATTGTTGGTCAGTTATCTTACCTTTGCTTGGTTGATTACTTGCCTGGACATTCCTTGTTGGTCAGTTGTCTTACCTTTGCTTGGGTGATTACTGGCCTGGACATTCCTTGTTGGTCAGTTGTCTTACCTTTGCTTGGTTGATTACTTGCCTGGACATTTATTGTTGGTCAGTTATCTTACCTTTGCTTGGGTGATTACTTGCCTGGACATTCCTTGTTGGTCAGTTGTCTTACCTTTGCTTGGGTGATTATTTGCCTGGACATTCATTGTTGGTCAGTTGTCTTACCTGTGCTTGGGTGATTACTTGCCTGGACATTTATTGTTGGTCAGTTGTCTTACCTGTGCTTGGGTGATTACTTGCCTGGACATTTATTGTTGGTCAGTTGTCTTACCTGTGCTTGGGTGATTACTTGCCTGGACATTTATTGTTGGTCAGTTGTCTTACCTGTGCTTGGGTGATTACTTGCCTGGACATTTATTGTTGGTCAGTTGTCTTACCTTTGCTTGGCTGATTACTTGCCTGTACTCTGAGCTATGTAGTGATTACCTGCTTGCTGGTCTATTGTTGAATAAGCACCTTACCTCTTGCTTATGAAATGATCATTTTCCTGTGCTCTCAGCTATGTAGTGATCACCAGGTCCTATATGTTTGTCTTTTCTTGGACAAGTAACTAACCTCTTGCTTATGAAGTAATTTCTTGCCTATATCTAATTGTTGGACAATTTCTTCACCCCTTATTTATTATGTAGTGATGCAGGCATGGTTCATCTGTGGTTGATCTGTTACCTTACCTGTGCTCCTATCATGGTCACATGTTGGTCTTTCTTTAACCCTTAGCCTGCTGCAGGCGAATTTAACAGCCTTTGCAAACAGCTTGGAACCAGATCAGACGCCGATTAAATCGGCGTCTGATCAGGTTCCAAGCTGTTTGCTACTCTGACAATATTTCTTCCAACTTTGGAGCAAATTGAATGAACTTTACAATTTTAGCAGACAACATTTCCAGCAGACGACAATTTACCTAGCATGCTAAAGGTTAATTACAGATTACTTGATCTCAACAGACTTTGTAAGTCTAACTTACCCCTTGTTTTTGTAGTTACGCTCTCGATCAGTATTGTTGTTCTGGTTTCTTTTTCAGTCAGCAGATCCTGCAATAATAAATCTTTAAATTTTCCCTTGACAAAAATATATTGTAGTCATGAAAGACCGAACTATTTGAAGGATTGAGTACCACTTGTCTTTTTCGCATTCATAAGAACGAGCCATTCATAAGGATCATTTCAACTGGAATTTGAAATAAAATGAATTGATTGACATATATTGTCTGTACACTTCATTTAAGGTAGTTCTGCACGTTTGATAAACCGGAAGTGGTGGCGTAACGTCATTTATCCGGAAAACGTAGAATAAAGCCTGGATTCGGCGTACGGAAATAAAACTCATTTTATGAATTAATTGAAATATGTGAGTAAATTTATTACAATGGCACTGTTGCTATATTTCTAAAGTCAAAATATGATATTAAAACATATGACACGTTAAAATAATCAAAATAATGTTCTAAAATTAGCGTGAAATGTCCGGTTCACTTTAATCATGGTCAAATATCTCAAAAATAAGCACACGGACCTAAACATTTTATTTCACCAAATTATAGGCCATGTGTTTATTTACAACTGTGAGAAGTTTCATCAAAATCTACATTGTAGAAAAAATTCTATTCCCGAAAATGTTATGAAAGTAATGATTTTCCCATAGACTCCCATTATGAAATATTACATGAGGTCCAAATTTTTCAAATCAGTCTAGCAAAAAATCAAGCACACGACCCTATCGTTTTTATTTGCTGAATTTTCTAGGTATATTCTAATCTAATGAAAATCAGAGTTTAATCAAATTCTACATTGTAGAAAAAATTTCAATCCAAACGTGCAGAACTACCTTAAAGATACAGAATTTGATCTTTTCATATTAAGAGTGGGACATTTAAATGGCAGGAATTGATCTAATTTTCATGGTCTCCAACGAAAAAAAAGCATTCTTTTTAATTTTATCTATTAACCTTAATTGTAAAGATATTCTCATGGGTGAGCATGTTTTTGACAAGTTTTGTTTTAAATGTCATGTTTAAATGATATATGGGAAATATGAAATGTATTTTGAACTATACCAGTGTAAATGTGGGAGGAGGTATTTTTTAACAAAATTTAATGTATGAAGTGATAGTGGATAGCACATAGTGTTTTTTTCTGATGGAAAAGCTGCATAGAAATAACAAGAAAGTTAGAATACTTTGATTTTTCAATCCCCCACCCCCAACACTTTCTTCTCTGAGACAACGGCACATTCTTAGCTTGATAGGAGCGCTAGATATACCAATCGCGGGTTTGTGATTTTGATCTTTGGGCCCGGCATAATGTTCTCCTTGGCAATTTGATAGATATTGTGTCAGGAGTCATATCCTCACCTCTGAATCATGTGAAGAAAATGGCAGTTACTTGCGGTAAGTAAAGGTACAAAATTTAGGGACACTGATTAAATTAACTGCCCGCCATTATGTAACTGAAATATTGTTGAAAAAGGGTTAAACTCAACACAATTATTTAGGAGACTCAGTCTTCAAACACTCTTACCAAATGTTAATAAAGATTCTGCTTCAGGAATTAATACTACTTTAAAGCCCTGCTCCACGGCTATTCAAATTCTATTTTGTGTATGCAACCCATGATTACAATAGGTAACGCGCCACATCTTAGCACACAAAACCACAGGTAATTTATATAGATTTCATATAAAATAGACTCTATTTTGACAGGCGTCACTGTTCATAGTCAGGATTTTCATGCTTTTTAGTGACAATTTAAGGTCAAAAGGTAGGACTGGAGCAGGTCTTTAAAGATTTAATAAAGTGTTAGCCATTTTACAGCATTGTTACACACGCTTTTGAGCAAATATTTTTAACTTGAAAAAACAACAACAACAAAAATCCCCTTCTTGTGATTATTATATAATTTCCATGATCTGGTGATAATAAATTCAAGCAGACCAGTATTTATATGTAGGTGAAAAACAAGAAAACTAATATCATTTCAGGGGGTAAAAAGGACCAGTTTGTTAAACAAATAGACAGCCATAAAAGGCTGGTTTTGATAGTACATTCATGTACAATGTGTCTGTCAAAAATATGATAAACTCAAGTAAGGGGTCACATATTTTGCACAAATAAATGAAGTAGTTGAGAAATGTGCCGGTTTGTGGTTTTATGAAGGAAAAAGACATTAAAGTTGTATAAAGATAAGATACCATAACTTCTCAATAAATCTTTTTAATATTGTGCAAAGCTTCTTTTTTTTCGACATAATGTCAGTGTCATGTACGTGGGCCCCGCCTCGCTATAAAATTAATTTTGATCAGAAAGTATTAATTTTGGAAGAAGAGTACCTGGAGACTGGCATTATCAGCACTCACAAGGAATTAATTTTGCTATTTTTGCTGAACAGCCATTATTTGCAAAACTAAGGAGTTGCAGACATGTTTAGTGTTGTTGTTTTTTTTCACAAGTTGGCCATGTATCAGGAATATTGTACCATATGCACCCATTCTAGTTTTATGAATAGTTATTTATTAGTCTTGCAAAAAGATCTGTATCTACAGCTATAATAACCAAAAAAAAATATAAAAAGAATGTGTCATAAAAACAAAACAAATTGTTTTAACTGAAGTATACATTTTCAACTGAGGATTGTTTTTCTAGAAATGACAGTTTCTTTACTCCAAGGTCAAGTCTTAGAATGCAGTCTTGCCATAGATCAGGTGCAAGACTGTGCTTGGAAACACTCTGTCAAGATAATGTAATTCATAACTTAAGACATTGAACTACTACTAGATTGTTACATTGTTTTTGTTACATGCAAACTTTGCAATGAACATTTTTATTCCATTTTAAGACACCTGTGTTACAGTTTAGAACCAGTTTGTGACAGTCTGGAGACACTCACGTGGCAATTTAGAGATCCCCATGTGGCAGTACAGAGAGCCTAATGTGGCAGTTTAAAGACACTATTGTGGCAATTCAGGGCACTTGTTTGGCGGTATTTGGGGCCGAGTATGGGCCCCATTCCCCTCATAAAATAATATGTTTATTTCCCCTTTCTCACAAGAAAATTCCCCTGATAATATGTTGTTTGACACAACTAGATACAATTTCTTATTTATATTAAAGTGCCTCTATGGAAGGTTACTGCTGCAATATAGTTACATCAGTTAGAAATGGACTGAAAACAGTATTAATAAGTGTGAAAAGTAATAACATATATATGGCTGAAAACTTCCCCTTTTTGTCTTAAAATGAGAAAAAATTCCCCTTCCTGAGGGTATGGGAGCTGTCCCCAAAAGTTGTCTAGTTCCCTGCAATTTACAAACCCTCTAGTGTTAGGATATTCTTGTTGACAGTCTAGATCCATTCATACACCATGTGGCAGTCTAGAGACACTATGGTGGCAGTTTACAGACCCTCTTTTGGCAGTCTATAGACCCATATTTGGTAGTCTTAAGATATTTTTGTGACAGCCTGAATCAAACAGAGGCCTAAGAAAAATGCGTATTTTGACAGACGTGAATAAAGGAAGCCTGTTTTTTGCCACCTAATGACAGACTAGCATAGTTTCATACAAATTTAAATAAAGTGTTCAAGAGTTTCAGCTTTTTAAAATTTGGGAGATCAACACAGTAATAAACATATTTGTTTTAAATAAAAGTTTCAAATTTTAAAGATCATAATCTTGGGAGTTTTTTATGAGGCGTCACTCTCTTTTTTTGTCATCTCTCTTTGTCCGATTATGTTTACAAAGTGCTTGTACTTATTGACAGTCACTAATACGTCTTTACAAGTTTATCTCTTTTGAACTTTTAGCAATCTGTCGTAAGTGGAATTTGCTTGATCCTATAGCTTTAACTGTGTACTTTTTGACTCGATATCTAATGAAGTTAAAAATGTGTTTGCACAAATTGAAATTTTGATTTTTTTGTTAAGCATACATGTTAAAGATAGCGGGTCTTTTTTCATTGTGTTTGGTGTTAAAATAATTTTATTTATTAACGAGTTTGATGGCAAATTTTAACTTGCTTTAACTGAAAAATAGAAAAGTTGTCAGTCGTAATGAAGTCAGAACAAACATCCATATCGGCTGGCCTGCCTAGTTAGTAGAGTATAGACTATGACCCAAGACCGTTACCAATAGAGGCAAAATGACTTTAGACATAATGTTTTCTGTAAAGTCTTGGTCCAGAATGGCTGTTGAACCTGCATTCTCTGGAGTTAGCTTGTCCAGTTGAGCATACTGTGGTGACCAAAAAGATATTTTATAGATTTGTATCAGTTCTGCAGTGAAGATACTGCACATTCTAGTGGTTGAAGGAACAGATGAAAAACTGTGTGATTTATTTATATGATACTATATATTTACATGTGTAAACAGAAAATATATGCGTTAATTAGCATATTGATACCACAGCGCACATTAAAAATATAAAATAAAACACCCTATGTCAATTTTTATCCTCTCTGAAGGGGAAGCATAATGTTGATGCTTTGTCCGTCCTTCTGTCCATCCGTCTGTCAGTCTCTCCTTCATACTTTTGTCCAGAGTATAACTTGAAAAGTATTAATGGCATTTGATTGAAGCTTAACATAATCATAGGAGCCATTGAAACAATGTGCAGTGTCAAAGAATCATGACTCTACCTTACCTAGTTTTTTTAATTATCTCCCTTTATTATACAAAATAAGGCTTGTCTGGAGCATTACTTGAAAAATATTAACGGCCTTTCATTGAAACTTCACAAAATCATAGAGGCCATTGCTGGGAAGTGCAGTGTCAAAGAACCATAACTCTGCTTGATCTAGTTTTTGAATTATCTCCCTTTATTATACAAAATAAGGCTTGTCCGGAGCATTACTTGAGGTTTCTAATACGTTATTCCCCATATTGGGACAAGCACATGCATCGGGGAGCATCATTCAGTTTTACCAATTATTTGTTCATACAATAATAACAAAAAAATAGACATTTATTCACAGGGAGTGCAAAAATGTGGATTATTGGTCATGTAGAAATATTAACTTAAAATAACTCTGGTGTAGTGTAAACAAGGCCTTAAGATTTAAAAAGCCTTTACCTTGTTTACTGCTGACTTAAGGGATAATGATTAGGAAATATTGCATATCTAATCTCCTTTTCAGAAAAATAGATTATAGAACTCAAGTATGCTTAATTTTTCCCGTCAAGAGCTTTGAAAATTATGAAGTCAGATAGTGCCAGAATCAAAGATAGATTTTAGGCAATCACTCAGGCTTCATTCAATGAATGATACTTGTTTCATAGTTTTCATTTCTAAAATGGACTGGTCCTCATTCAATTTGAGCAGTACCACTTATTTTTCAAAGTGGTGTTCACTGAAAATGTTCTGACCGAATAGCCAACAGTGCAGGCTACCCATGGTCTGCACTGGTTGCAAAGGCAAAATCACTTGCCGCCAGCAGGCTAAAGGTTGAAGTAAGTTACTTAACCCTTAACCTGCTATATTTCTATAATGGACTGGTCCATCTTTCAATTTTGACTGTACCACTTATTACTCAAAGGGGTTTTCACTGAAAATTTACTGACTGAATAGCGAACAGTGCAGACCATGATCAGACTGCACGGATGTGCAGGCTGATCTTGGTCTGCACTGGTCGCAAAGGCAGAATCATCTGCCGCCAGCAGGCTAAGGGTTAATCTGAAGGTTCGCACAGATACATTAAACATATGAAATTATTTCATACAAAAATGAAAAATATTGGAAATAATATATTCAGACGTGTTTTCATGTTGGTTCTGTATGAACAGAAGATTGAATGCAACATAAAGTAATAATTCTAAAAACTGAAAAATCAGCACTCATGCATGGCTGCTCTAAAATCCAAACATTCAGCAATGTATTATGGGTTTTTTGAGTTTGGTGATTCTCCTGTGTGTAACATTAATAAGTCAGCCAATGAAATCCATTGATACATATTACTGGTTCCAGTAGTGCTCCTTTGAAAAACGTTGCTGGTTCCAGCACAAATTTAGATGGAGCAAGCAAACACTAGTCTGACTGCCTTTTTTGGACTGTGTTGAATCCATGAAAATCAGCAAGTCAAAAGGCACTATTGCTTCAACTTTCAGTTAGCCCCCGTTGAAGTAGGCCTCTTATCATCTTAACATTTAGTCTGCTGGCAGCAAGTGATTCTGCGACCAGTGCAGACCATGGCAAGAGCATCCTTCACGTCAGTGCAGGCTGATTATGGCCTGTGCCGTTTGCTATTCAGTCAGTAAATTTTCATTGAACACCCCTTTGAATGATAAATGGTATTGCCCAAATTGAATGATGGACCAGTTCATTTTAGAAATTTAGCAGGGTAGAGTCCTTGCATTTGTCATCTTTCAACATCGCTTGGAATTTCTTTACTCAGTACCCATAGGGCGTTGTAAATTTGCATAATATGTTGAAAAATGCCAACAAAACATAAGTTTCTTTGTACATAATATTTCAATTTAAAGCAAAAGTCAATATTTACACTTAACTAATATTAACTTTTTCTTTGGTTATCTCAGCTAACATATTTGGCACCCTAGCTAAAATCTTGTTTTAAAAGCTCATGTCGGAATGTGACAAATTATCAGTTATATACAGTTGACATAACTCCTGGAATGTTAAATGTTGCCAGATGGCTCCGTTTGATCGAAAATGAATATATATCTTAAAGGTAGTTAATCAGATTTCAGTCAGGTAATAGGATTTCGTTCCAAACTTTTACATTCTGTGCATTTAGCACTTCATAAAAAGTTTCATTTGTACTTAAAGTATTTTTAAAAGCTGATAGTAGCATTGCCCAACGAAAATAGCTATTTTATCATAAGTATAAATTTGATAAATATATTTTAATTGCTCAGGAAAGTTTAAAAAAAAATAAACCTATTATATTATTGTTTGTGTTGAAAGATTTGCATTAACACAATTATATTTATATAGATGTAACTTATTGGACTTGCAAGTTTGAAAAATTATTATTACCTCCCTTTGCCTAACTTGAATGCACAACTAGGATGATTTTTAGCATATTCACTGTTATTTTTTGCAGTGGATGAAGTATGTTTATTATTTATACCTGGACTTTTCTTATTTATTTGTAATAAGAAAAACAACAAAAAATGATTTTTTTTGTTCATTCCAGGAAGTAGATCCATATTTACAGCTAGAACGGCTAAAGGTGAACAAATCTGACCTCTTGAAGAAAATCTCCACACTCAAACAACAGATTGTTGACATAGAAACGCAGGAAGATGAGGCTCTTAGAGGGGTAAGATTTAATCGAGTCAAGGTCATTTTTTTTTTTTTGGACAATCATATCTCTTTGTTTACAGTTACTAATAGTTTTCAAATGAAAATTAGATGTTTATCAGCATTACTTCCCTTTGACATACTAGGCACAATTACAGCACTTTATTTGCCGAATATGCTACTAAGAGAAAGCCTCTGTATATGTTATGCTAAAATACTCTATGGAAATGTAATATGCCAGTTTTTAGCTCACCTGAGCACAAAGTGCTCAGGGTGAGGTATTGTGATCACTCACCGTCCGGCGTCCGTCCGTCCGTCCGTCCGTCGTCCGTCCGTCCGTCCGTCCGTCCGTCCACACTTTCCTTTAAACAACATCTCCTCCTAAACCAACAGGCCAATTTTGATGAAACTTCACAGGGTTGTTCCTTGGATGGTCTTCTTTAAAAATTGTTCAAAGAATTGAATTCCATACAGAATTCTGGTTGCCATGGCAACCAAAAGTAAAAACTTTAAAAATCTTCTTCTCAAAAACCAGAAGCCCTAGAGCTTAGATATTTGGTGTGAAGCATTGCCTAGTGGACCTCTACCAAGTTTGTTCAAATCATGACCCAGGGTCAAAATTGACCCCGCCCCGGGGGTCACTTGATTTTACATAGGAAAATCTTAAAAAATCTTCTTCTCAAAAACCAGAAGCCCTAGAGCTTAGATATTTGACTTGTAGCATTGCCTAGTGGACCTCTACTAAAATTGTTCAAATCATGACCCCGGGGTCAAAATTGACCTCGCCCCAGGGGTCACTTGATTTTACATAGGAAAATCTTCAAAAAATTTCTAAAAATAAACCAGAAGGCTTAGAGCTTAGATATTTGACATGTAGCATTGCCTAGTGGACCTCTACAAAATTTGTTCAAATCATTACCCCCGGGTCAAAATTGACCCCACCCCAGGGGTCACTTGATTTTACATAGGAAAATCTTCAAAAATTTTCTAAAAATAAACCAGAAGGCCTAGATCTTAGATATTTGACATGTAGCATTGCCTAGTAGACTTCTACAAAATTTATTCAAATCATGACCCCGGGGTCAAATTGACCCCGCCCCATGGGATAACTTGATTGTACATAGAAAAATCTTCAAAATAAACCAGAAGGCCTAGAGCTTAGATATTTCATATGTAGCATTGCCTAGTGGACCTCTACAAAATTTGTTCAAATCATGACCCCCGGGGTTAAAATTGACCCCACCCCAGGGGTCACTTGATTTTACATAGGAAAATCTTCAAAAAATTTCTAAAAATAAACCAAAAGGCTTAGATCTTAGATATTTGACATGTAGCATTGCCTAGTAGACTTCTACAAAATTTGTTCAAATCATTACCTCCGGGGTCAAATTGACCCCACCCCATGGGGTTATTTGTTTAGCTTTAGCAAAGAATTTTTTTCAAGAAAGCAATTAAACTCAGGTGAGCAATATAGGGCCATCATGGCCCTGTTGTAGTGTAATGAGTTATGTAGAAAATATTTTACATACTTTTATTTTCAAAATAAAAAGAACAGTTAAAACACTTTAAGATTACCTGACAAGGGGACTACCATTGACAGTTCTTAGAGTTGTCTCCCTTTGACAGATTTGAATAAACAAGTCATGGTAACAGTACCTTGATCTGATGTATTCAATTTGAGTGGTTTTTGCCAGGCCTGGATCACACCAGGCACTTGAGCTTAGTGTGATCTGGTCTTGTAAAATCCACAAAAGCCAAATATGTCATTTGCAGATCAAGGTTCTATCGTAATGACCCTTTTATTACACATACCTATTTCTAGTGCTATATTGGCCAAAATTGACAGTAACTTTAAACAAATGTTTGAAATGTTGAAATGTTTGACGCATCGAGCATCGAGATGTCACCATTATGTCATTTCTGATGTCATATTTGACATCACAACTAAAGAAAGTAGTCCAATCATTAAATATTTTTATGCCCCCGAAGGGAGGCATATTAGTTTTCAACTGTCCACCCGTTAGTTCGTTCGTTCGTTTGTCACAACGTTAACTTTTTGCATGAAGGCAGTTTACTCGCAAACCACTGCACCCAGGACCTTCAAACTTCACATGCTGATAGTACTTATTGAGTACACAACCCTACTGACTTTGGGGTCAACAGGTCAGAGGTCAAGGTCACCAGGTCAAAGGCGCTGCGGGGGCATTTGTCACCATTAGTGACAGCTCTTGTTCTATTTCCGATGGGAGTTGAATACAGGCTTGGTTTTGTTTTCATTAGTGAAATACACATTGTATTTCAGATAAAAAATATGCAAATATGTAATATCTTTGTAGGATTACTTCCCTTTAACAAGGAATAAATAATAACCTGTTTTGCATTCTTGACGGTAGGATCTTTCAGGGTTGTATCCCTTTGACTCATTAGTTTGTCACTATCGGGGTTGCCTCCCTTTGAAAACATAAAAGATGGCTTTTCCTTTATAGCTGGAGATGGAGCGAGCGTTACTGGAGGGTGAACACCAGACAGAGATGGAGAGATTACAAGATGACCAGGAAAAGATAAGACAGCTGAGGCACAAACAAAATATGTTGATGGAAAAAGCCACCAGAGAAAGAGAAAAGGTATTAATGCTGTTAAATCCGGTATTTTCCTGTGACTAAGATTTCTTTTGCAAACCTTATATATTGTTTAATTTTAGTGTAAGACATACATTTTCTCTTAAAAGTAGAAAATTTCTAATTTTCACGGGGAATAATTTACATGAAATAATGAACAAAAAAACAAAAAAACATTAAAATTGACAAAAATTGATTGCTAGCAAATTCTTATGATTTAACGATACTGATACTTCTAATTGATCAAGTCAAATGCATCCAAACTGGCATTTTGTAGAAAAAAAAACTATACAAGGAATTAACTTTTATTCAGGAAAGTACACAATGTTTAAGCATTGATGCAGCCATTTTCTTAACCTCCCCCCCACCCCCCCCACCCCCCCCCAAAAAAAAAAAAAAAACAGCAGTGAATATTAGGAGAAAATCAATCCTTATTTACCTTGGCTACAGCCTTTAGATTTGATACAGTTAAATGATGAATTTACAAAAAAAGATGTTCCTTTATATTGTAAAGGTGTTCATTTATATTGTAAAGGTGTTCATTTATATATTCATATTATGAGATTTTACTTTATCTAAAGTTTCTGTTTTATTTGATAAAAACGTGTTACCTGCATCAGATGTTTAGCCAAGACCCTTCGGCTGTTACAATACCCTTCAGGTTCCTCATTTAAATCTAACTTCTGTCAAGATACTCTCTTTACATTGTTCAGCTTTTGGTACATTTAAATGCATATTTAAATGAATTTGGTACAGATTTAGAATAGAATAGTAAAATCTTATGTAGTTTTGTGTTTGTCCGTCCGTACGAGGTTAACCAAATGGGATCGTTTTGTCTAGCATCAATACCGCTAACTAGAATGACTTGATACTAATGCAGATGTAACCTGTGACCATTCCTCATCTTCAGACATCACCTGACCTCAGTTTGACCTTGACCTCGTTTTGGACTTAGGTTGCTTTGTATCGACAAGGATGCCACCGGAGGTGTCAAGCATTTATTGAATGCAGCTCCTTGTTCAACTTGCAGAAACTATAGTATATAACCTTATATCAATTAAACAAACACAACAAAAAAACAATGCGGTCACATTGATACTAAGGTTGCAGGTCCTTATAGCCCGAATGGAGAAAAAAGTTGCCAAAAACGGAGCTCAGTTATTTTCCATTATAACTTACATTTTTTGTCACTGCTTTACTAACATTTACAGTTTGATTCACAAATTCTGTAACATAGATTTTTCTTTAAAAAAATGGAATGTCAATTGTACATCATTCCAAACAATTCTGTGGTCATATCGTGCATTGCCTACAGGCAGCAAGAGATTCTGCCTTTGCTGCCAGTGCAGACCAAAATCAGCTTGCACATACGTGCAGTCTGATCATGATCTGCACTGTTTGCCATTCAGTTAGTATCTTTTTGATAAGCATCCCTTTTAACAGTTAATGATTCAGTTAGTATCTTTTTGGTAAGCACCCGTTTTAACAGTTAATTGTACTGTCCAAACTGAAAGATGGACAAGTTCATTATAGAAATTTAGCAGGGTAAGGGCTAAGTAAAGTGAAAATTTTAGTAGTAAATGAGATCTTGTTTGGTTATCAGGAGATTTAGCAAGAGTTCGCTTCATTGTCTTTGGAGAGTTTCATGGCTGCTTTGATTTTATGAGCTTGTCTGATTTTTTAAAAAAAAATTACGAGGTATTGTCATCACTTGTACGTCAGCATCCGCATCCATGTTGGGTTAAAATTTTTGTTTGGGTCCACCTTTTCTCCAAAAAAAAGTAGTCATAAGAGCTATACAGGTTTGAAACTTTGCACACTTGTTTGTTATCTTTAGATGACTTCATAGGCCAAGAACCATAACCCTGATTTGCATTTTGTCAAAATTATGGCCCTTTTCGTATTTAGAAAATTTTAGTTTTTCGGTTAACATTTTTGTTTAGGTCCACCTTTTCTCAAAAACTATAAGCGCTACAGCTTTAAAACTTTGAACACTTGTTTAACATCACTATAGGTGACTTGTAGCCCAAGAACCATTACTCTAACCTGCATTTTGTCAGAATTATGGTCCTTTTTGTACGTAGAAATTCTGAATTATGGCACTTTTCTTACATACAGACTTGCACTTGCAGACGAGTGATGGCACCTGTGGGCGGTGCTCTTGTAGATCTTTGGATTGATAATAGAGATTTAATATTTTATTTAAAAATTAAAAAAGCAATGATATGTTAAAAACTTGGTATGGAATTCATGAATCAAACATTAACTATACATCTAATTATGTAACTCTAGACTTATGAAATCCATTGTTATTATTTTATGATACTAGGCAAAAAGAAAGGTAGGTTATTGAATTACACTATCCAAGATATTGTAGCCAAATATCAAATCGTTACGAAAGCCCGGTGGTGACTTCCCATTTCAATATTCCCATTTCTCATTACTTACACACTATGAAACATATAGAAACTATGAAATGGGAAGTGTCAAATTTCTCGCTTCACATTTCAAAAGTTTTCAAAAGCCTAGTGGTAGAGCGTAAGCTTTTGAGTTCGTGAGGTCGTGGGTTCCCCTGACATGTCATACCAAAGACTTGAAAAATGGTACTAGTAGCACCCTTGCTTGGCGCTCAGCATTAAAAGGAAACTGGCCTTTTCTCTATTACCATCGCGGCAATGGATTCCATCAGGAATGAGGTGTTGAGAGTGATTAATATAAGTTGTAGAACTTCCTTCACAATCGACCTAAAATAAATTACGTGTAAACTAAAATTCACATTCTTCACCTCTCATTTCTTACTTCCCATATGATAAGAAATGAGAAATAGGAAATAGGAATAGTGAAAAGTGAAGTCACCACGGGGGCTTTAGTAAACTGTGCATTAGGTCACCTGAACATGAATCTATTGTTGCTGCAATAGTTTCATGCTAAGGTAATGTACTGTTCTATCTAGGGTGTAGGAAACTAACTGTAGATGTTGATGTACAGGGTGATCTGAAAGTTCCTGCTCACTTGAAACATTTCTTAGTAGTTTTTTTTTTTGCCAGGCTTTTTCTGTGAGAGTGCAAAAGGTCTAATAGAAGCAGAATTTGGATAAAACTTTTTAATGATACTCGTTAAACATGATGACATTAAATTTTGAAAGATGTTTCATTAACATTATTTTACTCTTACTTTTATTTACAAATGTGAAAAACATTTTCATTGTATAAAATTTTGAGTTGTAATGCGTGTATTTTGGAATGACATAGATTGAAAGATGCCAGATGTATGAATGTGTCACCATTGCTCATATCTTTAAGTTGCCGGTATTAGATTTGAATTGAGAAATTTGTGTGTTGCTTCGGATTCAAAGAGTACAGAATTACTCTATATAAGAGTGAATGCATATTTCTCAATACAAAGCAACAAATAAATGAGCCGCACCATGAGAAAACCAACATAGTGCATTTGCGACCAGCATGGATCCAGACCAGCCTGCTCATCCACGCAGTCTGGTCAGGATCCATGCTGTTCGCTTTCAGAGCCTATTGCAATATAAGAGAAACCGTTAGCGAACAGCATGGATCCTGACCAGACTGCACAGATGTGCAGGCTGGTCTGGATCCATGCGGGTCGCAAATGCACTATGTTTGTTTTCTCATGGCTTGGCTCAGATGTTGTTGTCACATACGTATATATCTGCTTGAATGATATGCAGTTGTTATAATAATTACATGGAGTCAGTGTCACCATTTTAGACGTATATGAACGGAGAGTTGACATTGCATATGTAATAATTGAATATATAACAAGTATAGTGAATGTTGCACATTTACCTATGTAAAAATGTGAATATGTACATATATATAATATTATATAGTTATAAACACAGGGTCCTAGCCAAGTATATCGGTGGTAAATGTTGCTCATATGTGTGTATATATATACAAAAAAAATTTAGAATGTGCAAAATATAATATTTATTCTATACTTATTTTTCTCTTCCAGTTTTAAATTTGCATTTGTACCAAATGACTGTCCATTATATTTCTGTCTAGTAATCAGTATGCATTCTACTCCATATCAGCATCATTAAATGCTTGACCCAATGTTTTTGTATTCATTTGAAAGATGGAAACGTGTCAGATTGGTTGTATAACATTTTTTACTGAGAAAAATAAGCATAGAATAAATATATATTTTTTCAGCATAATTGTCTTGTACAAATACTAGATATATTTTGGACCCATACCAGTCTAAAGATCATATTGGACTCACTGATAAGCTGGTCCAATATTTTGCTTTGATGGGTACTCATCCAAATATGTCATCGTATTGTACAAAATGATGTTAAATAACCAAATAATACTGAACGTAACCATTAATAGAAAATATAGCATAATGCACATCATATAAAAATAGTAATATCGAGATCTTGACATATGTGTTGGGTCCTAGACAGTTGTAGAAAATGTTACACATAGACCTCAGTAAAAATAGCATCTGTTTTATATTGGACCCTTGTTAACCTTTAGCCTGCTATGTGATTCTGCATTTGCGACCAGTGCAGACCAAGATCAGCCTACACGTCTATGCAGGCTGATCATGGTCTGCACTATTTGCTATTCAGTCAGTAAAATTTTCATTGATGAATGACCAGTCCATTATAAAAATCTAGCAGGGTAAAGGTTAAATATAGTAAATGTTGCAGAAAGATATTTCAGGAATTTTTCAATTTATTATAGCGAACCTTAGCCGGTCTCATAAATTATAAATGATTTGTAGACACTGTTGTATATAGATCTCTATGAAGAGAATATTCTGTTTATATTGGACCCTAGCCTGTCACATATATTATAAATGTTTCGTAAACTGTGTTGTATATTAAGACCTCTGTGAAGAGAATATTCCATCTATATTAGACCCTAGCTAGTTACATATATTATAAATGTTACGTAGGAAATGTTACCTATAGACCTTCATAAAGAGAGCATTCCATTTATATAGCAAAATATAATTCATGTTACACATACAATTTTATGCCTATCTCTGAAAAGATAATATGAGAACGTTCCATTTATATTGGACCCTAACCAGTTACAGTAACTTCTAAAAATAATGATATGGAGAACACATGTACACATACAGCAATAAAGTCTCGTGTACAGTTACCATTTGTATGGAACCATAGCCAAGTAGTCTGGCTACCCACTAGATAATCTTTTTTTTTCAATCATTTCTCTTATATTTTCTGACGGATCTTCTAGCTCCATTGTTTTGAGAATGAAAGGGACATAATTACTCAAAATTTTAATAGCCTCAGGAGTTATCTCCTGTGAACAAAACATTGGGTCTGACCACAGACTAGTAGCCAAGTAATGTCAATGAATCCTAACCAATTAATATGCTGTGAAATCATTTAATTTTTTTGACATAAATTTGTGAATTTTAAAGTTGAAATAAAAAGAATTTTTACTTGTTTTTCTATAGGGATTTTTATATGTTTAAACAACTAAACCCAAGAAACTCTTCCTGCCGTTTCACTGTCTCTTTGCACATGAAATGTATACATGTTATATGATATATGTATGTTATATATTAAGCACAGTTTCATTACTAACACTTCAATCTCCCAATAGAAAAACACAGCTGATATATGCATTTTACCTGACCCATTGACACTAAACATATCGTTTGACATAAAATTTCTGTCTTACGTATATTTTGCATGGTATCAGGTTTATAAAGTGTGACATATCATCTATAGTCATTTCATGTCCATTGTTGGAATTTACTAGCAAGAATTTTTTGGATGAGACTTAAATCAAGCAGGATTACCCTTTTGCATTTTAAACACCTACTGAAGCACGCTCCAAATTCTAAAATGACAAACATTTTTTGTAAGAGGACTTGGGAGTCTCCCATACAGGTAACCCGAGGAGATTTAGACCAACACAACACCTATAGTCTAGCACATTCAGGCATAGGACTTAGAGTCCAATATAACTGCTACACTGTAGTGCAACACATTCAAGCATAGTGCATATAGTCTAACACAACACCTATAGTACAATACAGTACCTATAGTTTAATGGCTGTGACTAAAAATAGAGTTGGTGCGCCCGTGATATATTACAGACTCCGGTATATTCTGTATTAACTAAATTTGAACAAAAAATATCTTAAATGTATATATTTTGTAACCTTGGTGATACTAACCGTAACCTTTAGTCAGTATATTATACATATTATACACTAGATGCGTGTGAACATGCAAAAAATTGCGTAATTTTGCCGTGCGCTCCTATTGATAATCATCCAGGGCATGCGCAGAACAGCTGCACCAGCTCTGTAATGAGAAACATCGTAGTTTAATACAGTGCGTACTGTCCAGTTCAACACCTATAGTCCAGTACAGCACCTATAGCTAGTCCAATACAGGGCATACAGTGCAAATCAAGCATAGTGCATATAGTCCAACTCAACACCTATAGTCCAATACAGCACGTGTGGTGAAATACAGCACCTATAATCCAATACAGCATGTGTGGTGAAATACAGCACATACAGTCCAATACAACACCTGTGGTTAAATGCAGCACATATAGTCCAATACAGCACCTATAGCTAGTCCAATACAGGGCATACAGTGCAACACATTCAAGCATAGTGCATATAGTCCAACTCAACACCTATAGTCCAATACAGCACCTGTGGTTAAATATAGCACATATAGTCCAATACAGCACCTGTGATTAAATGCAGCACAAATAGTCCAATACAGGGCATACAGTGCAACACATTCAAGCATAGTGCATATAGTCCAACTCAACACCTATAGTCCAATAAAGCACGTGTGGTGAAATATAGCACCTATAATCCAATACAACACCTGTGATTAAATGCAGCACAAATAGTCCAATACAGCACCTGTGATTAAATGCAGCACAAATAGTCCAATACAGCACCTGTGATTAAATGCAGCACAAATAGTCCAATACAGCACCTGTGATTAAATGCAGCACAAATAGTCCAATACAGCACCTGTGATTAAATGCAGCACAAATAGTCCAATACAGCACCTGTGGTGAAATACAGCACCTATAGTCCAATACAACACCTGTGGTTAAATACAGCACATACAGTTCCATTCAGCACCTATAGCTAGTCCAATACAGCACATACAGTTCCATTCAGCACCTATAGCTAGTCCAATACAGCACATACAGTTCCATTCAGCACCTATAGCCCAACACAGCACCTATTGTTTGACACGCAAGTTTAGTCAAACACAGCACTTGTAGCCAGACACATTTCAACCAGCACATATAGTCAAACACAGTACCCATATAGTCCAAAAGAGAAATTCTCCATGATACATATGAGCCATGCCATGAGAAAACCAACACAGTGGCTTTGCGACCAGCATGGATCCAGACCAGCCTGCGCATGTCTGGTCAGGATCCATGTTGTTCGCTAACGGTTTCTCTAATTGCTATAGGCTTTGAAAGTGAACAGCATGGATCCTGACCAGACTGCTCAGATGCGCAGGCTAGTCTGGATCCATGCTGGTCGCAAAGCCACTATGTTGGTTTTCTCATGGCACGGCTCAATTATGTTATAAAGCAGAAGATGACAAAATTTTTTGTTTGATTTTATGATAAAAATACATTGAAAAACTTTGCTTGAAATACTACACACTTTAGGTTCCAGTTCCAAAAGAGAGGTTTTTCTCTGTGATGTTTGACTGAAAACTAAGACTGTGTATCTAAGGTAATTTTGGCCTCCAGGACTATATCATGTGGGGAAGTTGTGCGTTACTTGTTGAGAACAGGAAGATACGGCCATACATGACAAAAATACTTGAGAGTATAGGCGTGTTACAAACTTAACAAAATAATCAGTTACAATAGTTTTCTCAATGAGGTGACAAAAACGTACTTAAACGTACTTGTGTTTGATAAAGTACTTGTGTGTGGTATAGAAAAATTATGATTAAATAGTTTCATAACAAGAAATTCATTGTTTAATTCAATTACGTCAATTACAAGATACCAATCTCGTTAACAGCTTTGTTATGATCTGATTGTGTAAGGAGTTATGTATTTTGTGCATGCAAAGATTCAAATTTGCATAAAACATTTCGCATCAGTAAACAAGCCCACTAAAATTTTCATCATATTTCATTAAAGAAAGTTGTATTTTAAAGTCTTTATCTAAATTTGTACTTAAAAATATTAATGACTCACAGTTTTGGAGGAATTTGTTATATCATATTGTGCAGCTGTTATTTTCCATGTGTCAAGCTTAGTATATTTTATTATTAAAGTAAAATATTTTCTAAAGGGGAAATATTATCCGAAAGTTTCTACAATACTTACAGCCTAAGTTTATTTTTCCTTATAAAAGCTAAATCAGTTAAATTGGGATATATGACCAATGTAAGGAAAAAATTCTCATCAAATTTTTACTAATACAAGCTATTGTTTCTTTTTTGACATCATAGGATAAATAAACCTCTTTTTTTATTGCATCATTATGTAATTTCACATTTTTGTATCATCTTTTTATGATACATGATAATTTGAACCACGCCATGAGAAAACCAACATCCCCCGCAAGTCTGGTCAGGATCCATGCTGTTAGCTTTCAAAGCCTATTGCAATTAGAGAAACCATTAGCAAACAGCATGGATCCTGACCAGACTGTGCAGATGTGCAGGCTGGTCTGGATCCATGCTGGTCTCAAATGCACTATGTTGGTTTTCTCATGGGCAGCTCATTTAATTAACATCTTTAATACTACATCATCATGTAACTTCACATTGTCGTATGTTATTTTTTAATGACACATTCTAATGATTTAAATAACATCTTTCTTTAGTATGACATCATCCTATAAATGCACTGCTTTTAATGACATTTATCTTTATAGTGACATCGTCTTGTTGCCCGATTGTGGAAGTGCTGAGTCTGATGGTTTCGTGTTTAATTCGTATTTATACATGTATACATGATAAACTTATTGACTTACAAGATAGAATAAGTGTTTTACATTTTTTTATTTCCAGGAATTGGCCATAATTGAGCGTGAAAGAAAAAAGCTTGAGAACTTGGAGCTTCAGAATGGGACCCTCGAAAACCAGCTTGAATTATGCGCCAGCGAAGAGAAGTCGACCATCTTGGAAAAGCTACAGAAGAATAAAGAAATGTTGGACACTCAGCGGAAAGTGTTTGACGACCTGGAATTTCAACAGTTAGAGGTTCGAATCATCATTTGAGCCGCATCATGAGAAAACCAACATAGAAACTTTTCCTGCCTAGAAACTACTGATTTCATTGTCTCTTTGCATATGAAATATATATATGAGCCACGCCATGGGAACATCAACATAGTAGCTTTGCGACCAGCATGGATCCAGACCAGCCTGCGCATCTGCGCAGTCTGGTCAGGATCCATGTTGTTCGCTTTCAAAGCCTATTGTAATTAGAGAAACTGTTGGCAGACAGCATGGATCCTGACCGCAAAGCCACTATGTTGGTTTTCTCATGACGCGGCTCATTTAGAAAATTGAATCAAAAGTAAATTTGTGACATTTCGTGTATCATAAAAAGATGTTACAATCAAAGTCCAGGCACTGTCTTGAAATTTCTTAGATTTTCTTGAATGTCTCCCCAACAAATTGTCAGTACTGGTTCTTAGTAGTAGGTTCATAGAGGGAAGAAGATTCTACATTTATCAGTGCTGTACATGGGGCACATTGTAAAACTGTCTTTTCACAAAAAGCTAGACAGCCTGTATCTAAAATTCCTTTCTGTTTGTTCTGTGGGCTTTCTCTTGCTTTGTTCCTCTGTTCAGATGGCTCTGAGTATGCACTAGTCTAGAAGAGGATGAATTGGCGCCCTTGAAAGGCTGCTGTTGTATATGTACAACATATGAATGTAAAACACCCTTGTTTGTTATGAAAAGGTTGCTATATAAATATGTTGTAATATAATTATATGCATACAGGAATTTTTTGTTTAATTTGGTGTGTAAGAAGCAAAGGAAATGTTACCTACCTATTTGCCAAAAAGGTTATAAGATTTAGCTTAATGGTCAATCCCAGAATGTAGCGTTGTCATTGGTTGGTTTCAAAATTATGCACAAAACAGTTTGATGCAGGAGTTTTTAAACTGGTCTCAAAAATCAGTCCTGTAATCTTGAACCTTGATGTCACTGTGCTTAGAAGACTTTAGAGACTTGTTTGCCTGTGAAAAAGTTTCCAGTTCTTGAAATATGCTAAGTTTTATACTTTCTTTTCCAGTCAGAGGCAAAGTTTGAAGAAGACAAAGAACAGTCACAAAGACGCTTACTGGCCGACCAGAACAATCTGTTAGATAGATACAGAACAAGGGAGGTAATAATATAGAAATTACAGTAATATTCTGTAAGAGTTACCTCTCAATGCATAATAACAGAGACACAAAAACTGGAAAAATTGTCATTTACCTAAAAAAAAGATAGATGTAAAAACTTCAATTGATGCAAACTTTTAAGTCATAAAAACATGATTCATCTTGAAGTGATTTCTTCCTGTTATGAGCTTTTCCTTGCATTTTTTTAGGGCAATGATGTGATAGTTTTTTCTGTGTGGTAATCTAATTTTGTTATTCCAAATTTAGACAAACTCTTAGAAGTAATTGTATTATGTCACGAGCTATCGCTTTATTGAAACACTCCAGATGTTCTTGAATTAGATTTTATATCATGTTATAGGAAAGCTTAGAGCAAATTTCCAATCAACAAAGGGAAGCAATCCAAAGTGTGAGACGAGACATGGAGAAATTCGAAGCAGAAAGACAGAGGTCTATAGAAACATTCAAACAGGTTTGTTTTGTCGTTATAGATACGTTTGTATGAAATCAACTTCGGTTGGATTATTACGGTCAAGGAAATTTTCTCGTTATTTTAAAGTTATATTTTTTAAGAGACATATAAAACTTAAGTGGGGAGTATAGTGAGAATTGGCTTTCCACTCTGCATGTGAATTGGAGATGGGTCCTCATTGTCTAAGTGCTTCACTGATGATACCACTTGACCCTTACCACTCTGAGTGCAAAAAACTTGGCAAGAGATGTAGAATTGTATGTGTGGAAGCTGTATTGAAGGTTGCTGGTTCTACCAGTGTATGGAGGTGCCTGAAAAAAATGTCTTGAGAGACACCAATGGTCTGTCTCTAACATTTTAAGTTAAGAAAGTTAATGTATGGTACAAAAATGTTTGTGTGTGCAAAATCCCAACAATATAAACAGGATCCAAAGTTTTAAAACTTCTTGTAGAATGCACACTATAAATTTGCCATTTTTAGGAAATTGGCTTTAACAACCTTTTACCATGAACAGATTATGTGTGAACAACAAGCCATTACATTACTAAAATTTGGTTAAAAATTGCACCATAGATTTGCAGAAGGTGCTTCTGTTTTCATTTGAGATGATGAAAGATTTTGCATAGGCTTCAGGTGAAGCCATGGAGTGCTTTGTCAGATTGCTTTATGTTAAGATATCGTGTCTTAATTGTTCACTGGCAACTTTAGTAGCAAACAGTTGCCAGTAAATTGCAGAGAAGGAGTCAGTTCAAGGAATTATTTGTCCAGAATTTGGGAATTGATTTTAATTAGTTTACAAAACAACAATAAAGCAGGTTTTTGAAATTTTATATTTCAATTACTTCTCTTTAATAGGTCAAATTGTATTCTCCATTCTGGATTATTGCTGAATCCAGATGAATTTTTTTTCTTCAAATTCTAAGCGAAATTGATCTTTTATTTTGATAATGATATAAATTGTGTAACAACAGAGCTTGATGAAGTGTTCCCAAATTGTGTATTCACAAATTGTGTAACAACAGAGCTTGATGAAGTGTTCACAAATTGTGTAACAACAGAGCTTGATGAAGTGTTCACAAATTGTGTAACAACAGAGCTTGATGAAATGTTCACAAACAATAAAACCTGTGTTAACAGTACCCAGGAGGAAACATCTCTTTACAAACACTCCTTTTCCTATTTCACAATTTCTTAAAAAAAATCCAAAAAACTGTTAACCTCTATAGAGCAATAGCCTCTGTAAAACAAGAACATTTTGTTTTCCCCCCACCAAAGTGTTTGTTCTTGTGAGGTTTCACTGTACTTATTTTGAAAATTTCTGTGGTGTAGTATTTCCCCTTGCATCAGTTCCCTCTTAGAGTGGTGTGCATTTTAGCTTATAGCAAATATTGTGCAGTCTTGCTTTTTAGATTTTTGTTTCTTCAGTCAAACCTAGAAATATTTAACAAGAGTTCCTTTTATCAACATTCAAAAATGATAAAAGACTAAATAATAGAATCATATTATTTTGTAGAAGATTTTTCTTGTTTCTGTATTATGTTTGCTAAATTTGCAGAGTAAATAGAGTTCAGTTTTGCCAAGAGTGGCCTAGGTCTTAGGAATAATTTATATGAGCTGCGCCATGAGAAAACCAACATAGTGGCTTTGCGACCAGCATGGATCCAGACCGGCCTGCGCATCCGTGCAGTCTGGTCAGGATCCATGCTGTCCGCTTTCAAAGCCTATTGCAATTAGAGAAACCGTTAGCGAACAGCATGGATCCTGACCAGACTGCGCGGATGTGCAGGCTGGTTTGGATCCATGCTGGTTGCAAAGCCACTGTGTTAGTTTCTCATGGCGCGACTCATATACAGTTGCAACTCGATATCTCAAACTCGCTTATCTCAAAATTCTGACTGTCTCGAAGACATTTTTGAAGTACTACCAGAAAACACATACACAAAAACTCATTTTAAGTTGAATTTCAGTTATGGAGGTAAAACGCTTGATCCCTTAAAAGTCTTGATCTTAAAAGTTCTACATTCCTTACTTTTCTTTAAAAAAAAAAGGTTTGACTGGACTTCTTTGTTGTTGCCATGCAAAATTACTTTTATTTTTAAGGCATTACTATAGCATTGAATAAACATTGTCATGTTGTAATATATGTACATGATTACCATGAATAAGGCATTAAATAAACATCATCATGTTGTAATGTATATACATGATGATAGTGAATGAGGCATTTTATAAACATCATCATGTTGTAATGTATGTACATGGTGATTGTGAATGAGAAATTAAATAACATCATCATGTTGTAATGTATGTACATGATGATAGTGAATAAGGCATTAGGTAAACATTGTCACATTGTAATGTAAGTTCATGATGATAATGAATAAGCAATTAAATAAACATCGTCATGTTGTAATATATGTACATGGTGATTGTGAATAAGGCATTAAATAAACAACATTGTGTTATAATGTGTGTACATGATATAGTGAATAAGGCATTAAATAAACAGTCATGTTGTAATGTATGTACATGGTGATAGTGAATAAGGCATGTAATAAACATTATCATGTCGTAATGTATATTAATAAAGAATATATTTGATATTTGTCATTAGTATGAAACTCCATACTGAATAAAATTTGGTTAAAGCATTGAAAAAAAAGAAATGAAATTAATTTAATACTTGTTCATTTTACATGTAAGAGCAAAATATCTTTCACTCATGAATACCATAGCTCACGTTTCCACTTGTGCACACCACTGGTGTGAAATTGCATCTGGTGCTCACTGTATGAAACATATTTTGATCTAATACTGAAACAAACCTAACGGATATCCTCTAAATTGGAAATTAAAAAAAAAAAACACTAAAAGAAACAGAAATTTGTAAAAAAATGTTTTAAAAAGAATCATATGATTCTAAAAGAGAAAAAGTTTCATTTTATAGAAATCCATGTCAACAAAAAAGCTAAGCTGGCCTTGTGAAATTAAAAGTGCTTTTGCATGGCTTGTGTGAAACCATAGATTATTAATATTTTTTTATACATTTTGCATGCTTATTTCTTACCTTCTGTTATGAAGAATGGGTGCATTTTCAGGAGAAAGTAAAATTGGATGAAGTAATGGAGAGAATTACAGAAATTTCAAAAACTTTAACAAAAACGAATGGCGTAGACAAACTCCTGGAAGAAAATAATTCTATAGATTTGGACTTGCATATAGAGGTATAGTTAGTTATGACATAAATTATATACAAATTTAAAACATATTATTCTATATATGTTGTGTATTAATATAGCGAATGGAAGTATTTGTTGTTTGTTGCATTCTGCAGTGGTTATGCAACACCTGGGTATGTTACTGGAAGAAGATACATGTAAGAAACATTTTCACAATTTTATGCTTAAGACATGAAATACTGTAAAATCAGATATTTTCAAAAGGCCAAAATATATTTTTTCATAATTATACTTACGAAAAATATATTTCAAAAGAATGTGTTTCAATTCGTCGGAAAGATGTTGTATGTCTTTCAGAATAGTTTTGCATGGGCTTACTCAAGAATGAATTATTTCCTGCAGTGAGAAGTACGAGTTTTTAGTGATGTGACATCACTTATGTCAAGGCTAGCATATGTTAATGAAATTAAAGATTATCGCATCTTTGAACAATACTTGTGTAGTGAAAAAACCTTGGTATTTACGAAGATATTTTTGTTCAAACTTCATCGGATTCCCGAACGCTTCCCAGAGAAACAATCTCTGTAAGACGAATGCTTTTTAGTCTTTCCGAGGAATGTTGGTCCGATCTTTAGACTGGTTAACATTCTCGATAGTTTTACTTGTGGAGAGTGACATTAACAATTTTACATTTTCTTAAATCTTAAATATCAATGGCAAAATATTTGAAAATGGGATTGTATGCAGCTTGCAGATTTTCAGTACTTGAAATGCTGATATTGGCTATCAAATTGTAAAATTGAAGCAACAGGATTAGCATTCACTTTTTAGTCATAATTTTCAGAGTTCTAATCTTTTGATTTCATTTGCTTCATAAAAATCAAAATACAGTAAAAAAAAAGTGATTTGTTAAAGTCACAAGGAGATCAAAATGCTCAAATTTTCCAAGGTTTTGAGTAATCCCAATAAAGAAAATATTAGGAAAACAGCTGTCAAGCACTTGCTAGTTTGAGCCTGTGTTCACAGGCCACTGATGCTGTGTTTTGCTGTATTTGCTGTCAAAGAATAAACAGTTTCTACAAGAAACTTGTTTTTCATATATTTTCAGTAAGTATTTTCAGTAATATTTGCATACTTACGAAAGTGCTAGTATAGTATTCATATATGGTAAATGTTATACCATGCACACTAATTCCAGTTATAACCCTTACCCTGCTAAATTTCTATAATGAACTTGTCCATCTTGGACAGTACCATTAACTGTTAAAAGGGGTGCTTACCAAAAAGATACTGACTGAATGGCAAATAGTGCAGATAATGATCAGACTGCATGGATGTGCAGACTGATCATGATCTACACTGGTCGCTAAGGTAGAATCAGTAATGTCCAGCACGGGAAGGGTTAAAGGTACATGTACCAATTGTCAAACCTTTCGAAAATAATTGATTTTACAGTACCTGGTATTCATGTTTTATACCCCAGTCACACATACGGTGCGGAAAGCTACGTTTAGCCACGGATAAAAACGTAGTAATTCGTATCTATCCATATTGAGATGTACCTTAATGAGTAATCCGTATCAATTCGTACCAATCTGTACGGCTCAGATACGGATCGATACGGGTAACTACGTTTCTATCCGTAGCTAGACGTAGCTATTTGCGCCGTATGTGTGACTGTGGTATTACAGCATTCATAAGAATTATTTAGGTGTTATAGGCATATTTCAGCAAGGTCGAGGGTTATTCTTGAAACTGTGAAAAAAATATATTAGCCACGCCATGAGAAAACCAACATGTGGCTTTGCGACCAGCATGGATCCATGCAGTCTTGTCAGGATCCATGCTGTTCGCTTTCAAAGCCTATTGCAATTAGAGAAACCGTCAGCGAACAGTATGGATCCTGACCAGACTGGGAGGATGTGCAGGCTTGTCTGGATCCATGCTGGTCGCAAAGCCACTATGTTGGTTTTCTCATGGCGCAGCTTATATATAGAATTTCATATGAATGTATAAAAGGTAATGCTGTAACATAATATGATAATATAATATACCTCGCACAGTCTAGTGGTACTTGCAAAAGGTGCTTGTCAAAGATAATAGAAGTCACTACTACACTTCTTAAATGCATTGATGTTGCTTTGTATTCTGCCACCACCTCATTTCACGGATTAGCAGAAATACTGTCATGTTTGCAATGGAGTTGGACACCTTGATGTGTGCCTAGTTTCATGAGGACAATTTAGATTCAGCTAGGGTATCACTAATATAAGTCCATCTGTCAGTTCATTCATAAGTTCATGTGAAAGTTCATTTATAGGTCATTCATAAGTCACTAAGTACATCTGATGGCACATTTTATGAAAGATATAATAAAAGACTGATATTTCAAGGTGCGTAGAACATCTCTTTATCATATCCCCATATATAGAAGTGAGCTTGTTGGTCGGTCTGTCGGTCCCTTTCTAGACATAACTCATGAAAGGCTGGACAGATTTAAATAATTTTTGGTAAACGGGTGTTACATTATGAAATACATTTATGTTCTATTTGGGGTCAGTAGGTCAAGGGTCAAGGTCACAGTGACCCAGAACAGTCAGACCATTTCTGGACGATAACATGAGAATGTTTGGGCCTAGGATCATGAAAGTTGATAGGAAGGTTGGTCTTGGCCAGCAGTTGACACCTATTGATTTTGAGGTCAGTAGGTCAGAGGTCAAGGTCACATTGACTCCGAACAGTTAAACTGTTTCCGGAGGATAACTTGAGAACGCTTGAGCCTAGGATCACAAGACTTAATAGGGAGGTTGATCAGGACTAGCAGATACACCTATTGATTTTTAAGTTGGACTTTGACATTGGCTTACTTCTGTGACAAGGCCGTATTGTAGGGGTATAATTAGTCACTCCTGAGACAGCTCGAGTTTTGTATGTTTTTGTCCTGTATTCCAGTAGTAATAATACAATGTTCTGAACCCAAATGTAAACTTGATTCATATTTGGTAAAAGTATCAGTAACTGCTTTTTTTGATTGTTTAAAACCCCAACTTTTGAGGCATGGGACTTTAAAGTTCAGTCGCGGTAGGTATAAGTTCTTGTTGAATGTTCATGTTATTTTCATTGATTTTTAGTTCAAAAATTATTTGCATGGCTTTTTTTTCATTGGTTGCGGGATATAGTTAATGTTTTTTCCCCTTTCAGCATGATTGTTTTTTGTTGTTGTTTTTATGCAAGATGTTGTTGTTTGCTAGTTTTGTGACATCTTGTCACTATCCCTGTTGCTGCAAGTAGGTGCTGTTTACTGTTGTTGTTTCCAACTTGTTTAAAATTTAGCTGACCAACAGGTCAGTGAAATGACACTCTGCCATAAATGTGCCATGTATCAGTATATATGGGAACCTGGACATCGAAAATAGTGGGTAAATGTAAATATGGAAATATTAATGGAATTGATTTGTAGAGTAGTTTTGAGTACAGTATCGAGCATCTGCGATACTTGGGATCTTTTCTATTTCCACCTTCTTTCTTCCTTCTGTTCTGTTCTTTCATCTTAAAAAAATCTGAGAGTATGGAAGTGAGTTTCTGTTACATTTTGACCTGTTTGACTGTCTTATTATATGTCTGTAATTAAGTTTTTTTTGCAAACTTGACTGTGGAAGTTTTAAGAGTTTGTGGCTAATGCTTGATGTAAATAAACTTTGTATTTTGTACCAACTTCTTGACTGATTTATATTTTGAATTTTCCGATAAAGTTATAATAGAGTCATACCTGTACTTTAAGACCACCTTCAGACACAGACCGCAAACAGTATAATCTGTCTATAAGGGTCACAATTTTCCCTACTGATGTTTTGTGAGGGACCACCTGCTTAAAATGCCTTTTTTCACTTTGTGTATGATGGTCTTTATAAACAGGTTTGGCTGAACATGTAATTTCTGTGATTATTTCTGAAACTTTTCAGTTCTTTTCACAGGAAAGAGACAGCGAATTATCAAGAAAAATTGAAGAGTATCTACAGTCTCCATCTACCAGAAACACGAATGCATTTCGAGCGCTGGAAAACGCGATCCAGACTACAAATAACTTGTCATACGGTCTTCCACCATTATCACCAACTTCGCCGCAACCGTTGACGAGTTCAGGTGAGCGAAAGAAATCAGCAACCCTCCTGGAAATTGAGAAAAATCACTCACTCTTCCTGGAAACACAGGGCAAGTAGCGTACACTGAAGCTAGTCATATGACATGCTAAAAATAGAACCAAGATGTCATGTGATCATAATTATAATGAAAATATGGCCACTGATATTTTATAGCTGATTTTTTTTTTTCAGAAATAGCGTCATAGTTTTTATGACATTCATTTATAAAATTTAGTATTTTTCATTAAGTTGTACGTTATTTGTGTTGTTTTTTTTTTAAATGAAGAAAAAAGGTGAGTTCTTTGCAGGCAAGTCGATGCTTCCATGTCTGCCACTATTGCTAGTTTCGATTCCTCAACATTTGGCAATTTGACCAAAGACCTTATGTCCCAATATAAAGCTGTTGCCAACAGTCTAAGTTACATTGATCACATGGTCATAGATCACATGACATCGTATTTAGAACAGTTTGGAATGAAGATGCTAGTCAGAAATTATTTATGCACTACATTCTGTCTATTAAAAGTCTGAATTTCTGATCCTTTTAAAAGTTGAAGTAACTGAATGCTCTTTATGAACGCTCTGCTTTGGTTGTTTTTCAAAGTTTGTAATAACAATTGTTATCGTTATAATGTTTGCATTATTCTCAAAACTGATCAGTGACACTGAGCAATGTTTGTAATTTGTTAGTGCCATAAAACTTTATTCTTAAAAGCTTACGTTAACTTTAATACAGAGTAAGTCACAGATTCATATAAATCACATATATTCAATATTCTGTTTCATTTGACCGTAGACAATTTAGCTCATAGGTATACCATGTGCAGCAGTAATATATAAATATAATATATAATGTATACAGAAAAATATATTTTAGCATTGGCAAAAACTTAGGTTGAGGATGATCCCGTCTAATACCTTTTCAGAGGGGCTTTTTTTTTTTTGTTAATTCTTTTCCAAATTTAGAAAGAAATTTCGTAAGTTAGGGTGACGTAACAGGAAATGTAACAAACGTTTTCATTGGTGTATTTATATATATAACTGTAAAAGCCAAATTGTTTTTTGAATAAATATAAAGCAGAGTACAATTTAAGAAAAGCCCACCCGCTTAGCTCAGTAGGTAGAGCGTTGGTCTACGGATCGTGGGGTTTTGAGTTCGATCCTCGGGCAGGGCGTTCTCCGTGACTATTTGATAAATGACATTGTGTCTGAAATCATTAGTCCTCCACCTCTGATTCAAGTGGGGAAGTTGGCAGTTACTTGCGGAGAACAGGTTTGTACTGGTACAGAATCCAGGAATAGTGGTTAGGTTAACTGCCCGCCATTACATGACTGAAATACTGTTGAAAAACGGCGTTAAACCCAAAACAAACAAACAAACAATTTAGGAAAACAAAAAGTTAAAGTTATGTAAGTTTTTATCTAGCTTGTTCTGACAGGATGCAATGTTACTTCTATCTTTATAGATGGCATGGTTGGAATATTTTAAGAGGAAAACTTTGATGCAAAAAGTCTGTAACAGTTTTTTTTTCCACTTTAAAAACATTCCCACTTTGTATGGGGTTGCCCACTCACTTTGTTAAATGGTTAATAACACGGCTATGAAGTAAGAATTTTATGAAAGATTATGCATGTACGCTTGGATGGTAAAGCATTGATAGGAATAAAGTGTTTTTAAATATTTTTGCTTACCAGTAAGTAACGTAAAGTTGTTTCATATACAGATTATGTAAGTTACTTGCAGGGATCTACTTTTAAGTGGCAAGAGACTATGAATAATGTGGTATGTACACTTCTGGCTATACCTTTGAAAAATATGAAAAAATATCTACAGTGTCACCGATCATTTTGACAGCATTTATTTCTTATACAACAGTTTTCTACAAGGTAATTAAACATGTCATGAAACGAATCTTCAGTGTACATGCTAGATATATCGTTAATCTTACTAACAGTGTTATTTTCGTACATAATATACTAACTGTTCGATTTTTTATTACTAATACATAATATAGCATAGCATGTGAATGTAAAGAAGCATTTGAGCTATCTTTATGCAAAACTGACTCGTCAAAAAATTTGGTAAATAATTTTGATTGAATTATTTTTGCATCGTACTGTTTATGCGTTACAATTATTGCATGACGGTTGTTTTATGCCCTTTTATGTTGCCTAAAATTTAATGCATCTATACCTGATCAGTTTGATTTGTTTTCTAATACTTCTTTATTTTGTTGGGTTGGAAGCCACTAAATTATATAGGTGATATGGCAAATTTTCAGCTTTCAGTAGTGGAGGAAGACCTGAGGTGCCCCAGATACAGACGCAGGCACCTGAATAGAACCACAAACCTTCCGCAAGGTAGTCTTTCTCACATGGTAACTCGAGCCCACAGAGATGAGGGCAAGTGATAAGAAATAAGTGACCTTAATCGTTCAGTCAGGCTGACCCATGCTCTTTCAATATGAGAGTCATTTCAGAAGACAAAAGCATAACTTTGTAATGTGAAACCTTATTGTTCTGAAGATTTTTAGCTCTCCTGAGCACAAGTGTTTATGGTGAGGTTGGAGGATTGTTGGATACCTGTTGTCCGTCGTCAACAGTTTGAAGTGATAACAAAGCTAACCTTTACTTAACTTCTTAAGACTATTCCCCTTTGTTAAAAGACATTGCCAATCACTTGCCCAGTTTACAAATAATTTTACAGATATTTGTTTTTGCATGACCTCTTCCAAGCTGTGAATCTCAGGTGAGGCACTAGGGCTATTGTGGCCATAATGTTAATATTATTGTGCCCCCCCCCCCATGAGTGGTGGGGGCATATAGATTTGGTCTTGTCCGTGCGTCCGTCCGTCCGTCCGAAGTTCGTGACACGCCTAGCTCGAAAAGTATTTGATATAGATTTGTGAAACCTTGCATGAGTCTTTATCATGATATGAACTTGCGCACCTCCTATTTTTCGTCTGGCTCCGCCCCCCATTTTTAGAGTTATGGCCCCTGAAATAGTCAAAAATGCACATTTTCACCTTGTGACATGCCTAGCTCAAAAAGTATTTGATATAGATTCATGAAACCTTGCATGAGTCTTAATCATGATATGAACTTGCGCACCTCCTATTTTTCATCTGGCTCTGCCCCCTGTTTTCAGAGTTATGGCCCCTGAAATAGTAAAAAAGGCACATTTTCACCTTGTGACATGCTTAGCTCAAAAAGTATTTGATATAGATTCATGAAACCTTGCATGAGTCTCAATCATGATATGAACTTGTGCACCTCCTATTTTTCATTTGGGCCCACCTCCTATTTTTTAGAGTTATGGCCCCTGAAATAGTCAAAAATGCACATTTTCACCTTGTGACACGCCTAGCTCAAAAAGTATTTGATATAGATTCATGAAACCTTGCATGAGTCTTAATCATGATATGAACTTGCGCACCTCCTATTTTTTATCTGGCTCCGCCCCCCATTTTTAGAGTTATGGCCCCTGAAATAGTCAAAAATGCACATTTTCACCTTGTGACATGCCTAGCTCAAAAAGTATTTGATATAGATTCATGAAACCTTGCATGAGTCTTAATCATGATATGAACTTGCGCACCTCCTATTTTTCATCTGGCTCTGCCCCCTGTTTTCAGAGTTATGGCCCCTGAAATAGTAAAAAAGGCACATTTTCACCTTGTGACATGCTTAGCTCAAAAAGTATTTGATATAGATTCATGAAACCTTGCATGAGTCTCAATCATGATATGAACTTGTGCACCTCCTATTTTTCATTTGGGCCCACCTCCTATTTTTTAGAGTTATGGCCCCTGAAATAGTCAAAAATGTACATTTTCACCTTGTGACGCACCTAGCTCAAAAAGTATTTAATATAAATGGTTGAAAACTTGCATAAGTCTTTATCATGATATAAACTTGCACACCTCTCATTTTTTGGCTGGTTCCACCCCCTATTTTTAAAGTTATGGCCCTTGCAATAGTAAAAATATGCACTTTTTCACCTAATTATGTGCCTAGCTCAAAAAGTATTAGATGTAAATTCAGGAAATCTTGCAGAAGTCTTTATCATGATGTGTCCTTGCACACTTGGCATTCTTCTTGAGAATCTTACTCTTGTTACAGAGTTATGGCCCTTGAAATAGCAGAAATAGTAGATTTTTTGTTTGTGATGCTCATAGCTCAAAAAGTATAGGGCCTAGAATAATGAACCCTTTTCATAAAATGTTTGTTGGGGCTATACCCCATTCAGATTGCAAACGTTTGAATTATTGCCCCTTATTTGTGACAAATGTACCAGTGGGGGGGGCACACCCTGTGTCCTACAGACACATTCTAGTTTTTATCTCACGTGTCACATAGTGACAAGGTGAGCTTTTGTGATCACGCAGCGTCCGTCGTCCGTCCGTCCGTGCGTTATTCCGTCCGTCCGTAAACTTTTGCTTGTAACCACTCTAGAAGTCACATTTTTTGTGGGATCTTTATGAAAGTTGGTCAGAATGTTCATCTTGATGATATCTAGGTCAAGTTCAAAAGTGGGTCACGTGCCATCAAAAACTAGGTCAGTAGGTCTAAAGATAGAAAAACCTTGTGACCTCTCTAGAGGCCATATATTTCAAAAAATCTTAATGAAAATTGGTCAGAATGTTCATCTTGATGATATCTAGGTCAAGTTCGAAACTGGGTCACGTGCCATCAAAAACTAGGTCAATAGGTCTAAAAATAGAAAAACCTTGTGACCTCTCTAGAGGCCATATATTACACAAGATCTTCATGAAAAATGGTCAGAACGTTCACCTTGATGATATCTAGATCAAGTTCGAAACTGGGTCATGTGCCTTCAAAAACTAGGTCACTAGATCTAAAAATAGAAAAACCTTGTGACCTCTCTAGATGCCATATATTTCATGAGATCTTCATGAAAATTGGTCAGAATGTTCACCTTGATGATATTAAGGTCAAGTTTGAAAGTGGGTCACGTGCCATCAAAAACTAGGTCAGTAGGTCAAATAATAGAAAAACCTTGTGACCTCTCTAGAGGCCATATTTTTCATGGGATCTGTATGAAAATTGGTCAGAATGTTCATCTTGATGATATCTAGGTCAAGTTCGAAAGTGGGTCACGTGCCATCAAAAACTAGGTCATTAGGTCAAATAATAGAAAAACCTTGTGACCTCTCTAAAGGCCATATTTTTCATGGGATCTGTATGAAAGTTGGTCTGAATGTTCATCTTGATGATATCTAGGTCAAGTTCGAAACAGGGTCATGTGCGGTCAAAAACTAGGTCAGTATGTCTAAAAATAGAAATACCTTGTGACCTCTCTAGAGGCCATACTTATGAATGGATCTCCATAAAAATTGGTCAGAATGTTCATCTTGATGATATGTAGGTCAAGTTCGAAAGTGGGTCACGTGCCTTCAAAAAGTAGGTCAGTAGGTCAAATAATGAAAAAACATGACCTCTCTAGAGGCCATATTTTTCATGGGATCTGTATGAAAGTTGGTCTGAATGTTAATCTTGATGATGTATAGGTCAAGTTTGAAACTGGGTCAACTGCGATCAAAAACTAGGTCAGTAGGTCTTGAAATAGAAAAACCTTGTGACCTCTCTAGAGGCCATACCCTTGAATGGATCTTCATGAAAATTGGTCAGAGTGTTCACCTTGATGATATCTAGGTCAAGTTTGAAACTGGGTCACGTGCCTTAAAAAACTAGGTCAGTAGGTCAAATAATAAAAAAACCTTGTGACCTCTTTAGAGGCCATACCTTTCATGGGATCTGTATGAAAGTTGATCTGAATGTTCATCTTGATGATATCTTGGTCAGGTTTGAAACTGGGTCAACTGCGGTCAAAAACTAGGTCAGTAGGTCTAAAATTATTAAAATCTTTTGACCTCTCTAGAGGCCATATTTTTCAATGGATCTTCATGAAAATTGATCTGAATGTTCACCTTGATGATATCTAGGTCAGTTTCAAAACTGGGTCACGTGCGATCAAAAACTAGGCCAGTAGATATAAAAATAGAAAAACCTTATGACCTCTCTAAAGGCCATATTTTTCACGAGATCTTCATGAAAATTTGTGAGAATGTTCACCTTGATGATATCTAGGTAAAGTTCAAAACAGGGTCACGTATCTTCGAAAACTAGGTCCATAGGTCAAATAATAGAAAAACCTTGTGACCTCTCTAGAGACCATATTTTTCAATGGATCTTCATGAAAATTGGTCAGAATTTTTATCTTGATAATATCTAGGTCAAGTTCAAAACTGGGTCACATGAGCTCAAAAACTAGGTCACTATGTCAAATAATAGAAAAAACGACGTCATTCTCAAAACTGGATCGTGTGGGAAGAGGTGAGCGATTCAGGACCATCATGGTCCTCTTGTTTTTATGTTTGAAAAGTATATCTGTCATGTAATGTTTGATAAAAAGAGAACAAAATCTGTTAGTAATTAATAAAAAGGAGAATTTTTATGCATTTTGCATCAAAGAATGGATAGAGGTAGTATGTTGCACATCTACATAAAATCAAGATTTTTAAGTAGTATTTTCTCTTTTCTAAAATATGCACAGTGATGTCAAGTACTGTTTTTTTAAGTATTTAAAGAATTCATTAATCAGTATGGTGACTGACTTTATCCTGTCTTTCTGTTGCCCCCATCCACAATGGAAAAATGATATTTTGCTATTTTTTGTTGTGTTGGTGTTCCATAGTAATAGAAGGGATAATTTACAAAGTAAGAATTATCTTCTTTTCATTCTGTCACTTTTTTTGGGGGGGTTAATCTTTACCCTGCTAAATTTCTAAAATATCTTTACCCTGCTAAATTTCTAAAATGAACTGGGCCATCATTCAATTTGGGCAGTACCACTTATTATTCAAAGGGGTGTTCTCTGAAAATTTACGATTGAATAGCAAACAGTGCAGACCATGATCGGCATGCATGGATGTTGGTCTGCACCGGTCGCAAAGTCATAGTCACTTGCCGCCAGCAGGCTAAAAGTTAAAGAACAACACATTGATGAATAAGAAAATACTGTTATGGCAAGGGCGAATGTAGGATAATTTTGTTGTTTTCTCATCATCTTGTTCTTTGCCCATGTCACAAAGACAGAATGAAAAGACATTGGTTAAACCCTTATCATGCTGGACACAATTGGTTCTGCCTTTGTGACCAATGCAGATCATGATCAGCCTGCACATTCGTGCAGTCAGATCAAGATCTGCACTGCATGCTATTCATCTAGTATCTTTTTGGTAAGCATTCCTTTTAACAGTTGATGGTACTTTCCAAATAGAAAAGTTCATTATAGAAATTCAGCATGGTAAGGGTTAAGGGCACAATTTTCACATGTACAAACTTTCATTATGTCATGATGTATTTCTTCTTATGGAAAAAGAACAAGCCAACGAAAAAACAAACAAACAGCATAACAGTGTTGTGATGCTTTGTTGTGACGGGGATGAAAGAACGTGACAATAGTACAAAACAGCAAGATATAGTTCATTAATTTTTTTTGTTGCACGGGCAACAAAATGGCATGGCAGGATTGTCAGAAATCAGACACTATAATTCAAGGATATCCAGTGGAACTTCGCTAGAAGCAGAAAACTAATAAAGTTTGAATTATAACCAAAAATTTTGACCAGTTTTTAGCCAACTGGAACACAAAACGTTTATAAGGTGAGCTGTTGCGATCACTCGCCATCCACTGCCCTTTCGTTTATTAATCAGACGTACGACTGCTGGAAATTGATGAAACTTGGTCTAGAGATATTCCTTATGTAGTCCTTTTCCAAAGTATTTTTAATTTTTAACTAGTTTAAGGTGTAAAACTCTGTTGAGCATTTAGGGCTGTCTGGAAAAAACCTATTCAATAAAAGTGCGTTATAGACATAAAGGCATTGCCATGCTATAGAATGATCTTGAGCATTAATAAGTAACATACTGACACTTGGATAAACTTCTGTGTTAAGATTTTCATTTGGTTTTATGACCATTAGGAATCGGGATTTTTTTAGCTCACTTGTCACATAGTGACAGAGTGTGCTTTTGTGATCGCCCTTTGTCCGTCGTCCGTCCATCCACAATTTCCTTGTGAACACGATAGAGACAACATTTTGTATTTGATTTTAATCAAACTTGCACACAACTTGTATGGGCATAATATCTTGGTTCCTTTCGAAAACTGGCCAGATCCCTTCATGGGTTCAAGAGTTATGACCTCTTAAAGGGCCAAAATTTGCCATTTTTGGCTTGAGAACAAGATAGAGACCACATTTTGCAATCAACTTTAATCAAACTGTGGGGTCAAAAACTAGGTCACCAGGTCAAATCAAAGAATAAGCTTGTTTACACCCTAGGGGGCACATTTTTGATTCTATCTTCATAAATTTTGGTCAGAATGTTTGTTATCATGAAGTCTTGGACAATTTCAAATCTGGGTCATGTGGGGTCAAAAACTAGGTCACAAGGTCAAATCATAGGAAAAGCTTGTATACACTCTAGAGGCCACTTTTTTGCTCCAATCTTCCCGAAACTTTGTCAGAATGTTTTTATGAAATTTTGGACAAGTTTTAATCAGGGTCATGTGGGTTAAAAAACTAGGTCACTAGGTCAAATTAAAGAAAATGCTTGTTTACACTCAAGAGGCCACGTTTTTTGGTCCAATCTTTATGAAAATTGGTCAGAATATTTGCCTCCATGAAATCACTAGGTAGAACATGTTTACAGTGTTATGGTGTTTTACACAGGTGAACGACTTAGGGCCATCTTGGCCCTCTTGTTTTTGTTTTTTTTTCATTTTGAGAAAAAGTCTTGGAACAATTTTTTCCGCTTTTTGTTTTAAAAATGGGTTTCCACAAGTTGAATATCCATCTAAAGTGGAGAAACATGCAGTTATTGATGCCCTGTCCGTTTCCATAGAAACAGACATTTAATCATACCTGTTCACTGCCTATTAACAGATCTATTATTAATAATAATCTCCAAACCAAATGTAATATGTCTCCTAATTGCAACATTTTTTGCACCAGGCACACGTATTGTCACCATTTCTCATATTGTAACTGATGTATATGCTTGTTTATATATATGCAATTACAGTAGTTTTGCGTCGAGACATTAAAATACGTTTTACGATGTCTGAGTTATGAAATATGTATTGACTCGTTTTACATCAATTTGTATTGTGTTTGCATGCAAGCTTTTTACGATTTATAAATCAATATGAATATTATTTGTAGTTTTACATAATATTATAGCAGGAGCTGTTGAAAAAAAAAAATTAGCAAGACGTTTTCTTAGTTATATCATCTGATACTAATTTCTTAAAAATGAATAAAGAAAAAATGTGAAGAATAATTATATTATAAAATTTTTGTAATATCCTTACATCACCTTTCAGTTTTATACAATTGAATGGTGCCAAAAATTGAAATAGAATGATTTGTGCATTATTAGTCAAATTAGTTGTAACCTTATTGCAACTGACATAAAAAAATTGAAATTAAAGAATTTCTGGTGCATTGTAAATTATGTTCTCTAAATTGTAGTTTAATTGACAATCTTCGTCTATTTTGCAAATTGTACAAGGTAAAAAGTTGGAATATTAAAGAATCCTCAATGTTTGTTATTCAACATTGGTAATATAAATTTAAAGGTTTAAAATACTTAATCTCTAAATGGAACTATACTAATTTTCTTAATGTTTATCTAATTATTCATCAATTGACATTATTATAAACATTATTATCTTCTTATCTTTCAAAAAAACTTTTAATCTCATCGAAATCCAAATAATTATATAAATAAACCTGACTTTAAAGAATCAGAAAAAAATTGGGAGTGTCAGTTGGTCTGCAGTAATATGCTCGTCTCTGTCTCCATATTTCAGCTTCGTCTTTTGTTTTTAGCTCCCACTCGGGAATTATAACTGTCCATTATTATTCATTGTAAGTCTGGTACAAAGCTTGTCACAAAGTCACCGTGATTGATGCCCGGATTAAGTGGTTTAATGGGCGGCTTGAGAAGTCTCCGAAATGAGGCGATTTCGTCAAAATCGTCATTATATAGAAGTCTATAGAAAAGTTGGACTAACAGTACATCAAGCTTACTACTGAGGGGAAATGTTTTATAAAGTCTGCAGGCTGTTATTCAGTATCTAATTGTCTCAATTATCCCTGTATCTCAAGAGGTTTTTATTTTTTTTGTTCTTATATTTCTAGTTGTTATAAGAATAAGAAGGAAATTTCTTCTCCAAAGTTTACACTTTCCACATAAAAATGCATTTTGCTATCAATAAGTTAAATGAAATGATGTAAGTTTATCTCCCTTTATTTAACAGATTTAGAAGAGAACATGTTGAAAAAAAACTTTCTTTTAAAAGATTTTTTTTTGCCTCTGGATATGTTTAACCTTAACCCTGCTATATTTCTAAAATGGACTGGTCCATCATTCAGTTTGGACAATACCATTTATTAATTAAAGGGGTTTTCATTGAAAATCTACTGACTGAATAGCGAACAGTGCAGACCATCATCTGTGCAGGCTGATCTTGGTCTGCACTGGTCGCAGAGGCAGAATCACTTGCCAACAGCAGGCTAAAGGTTAAACTATATACCCTCTAGACCTTAGTCAAGCTATTAAAAGACACCCTTCCATAGTGGCACCTTCACCTAGTGACATCCGCACATAGTGACATGTTGTACTTGTAGTGATATGTACATGTACTTATTTAGTACCTTTTATCAGATTGTTTGTGAGTTATCATGTGAAAAAGGAACAGTTGCGTAAATTTTCTGGAAAAAAAAAAATGATATTGTAACTTGGAACTGTCACCATAGCAAAATGATGTGTTGCATGCAAGACCCAGACCTCTGATGAAGAATCAGCTATTGGATTTAATTAATTATATAAAATCTGTAAAGAAAGTGCAAAACTGCATTTAAGAATAAATTTTAAGAAAATACAGTACTGGAAAACCTTGATTGAATAAGAAATTTAAGTAAAATTAGAATAAAAAAACCTTGAAATCAAATTATTTTATCTGATTGAAGTATATTTTTGAAAGATTTTCAAATAAATACTTTTTCTCACAGAAGAAAGAAAGAACAGGATTTTAAATGTTACATTGTTTTTGTTATTAGGGGGCAACGTAATTGAGCATGAGAAACGTCGCATAGAAGAGCTTCGACGAAGAGCGGCAGATGAAGGTCGTGCCCAGTGGGAGGAGAAGAAACTGCGAGAGGCAAACTGCAAAAGCTTTAATTCGCTCGAGTCAGAGGACTCTAGTATTTCTAGTAGCTGTGAAACACCATCGGAAAAAGAGATCAGGTGAGTGTAGAATTCGCACGAGTCAGAGACTTGTATTTCTAGTAGCTGTGAAAACACCATCGAGAAAAAGAGATCAGGTGAGTGTAGAATTCGCTCGAGTCAGAGGACTCTAGTAATTTCTAGTAGCTGTGAAACACCATCACAAAAAGAGATCAGGTGAGTGTAAATTCGCTCGAGTCAGAGGACTCTAGTATTTCTAGTAGCTGTGAAACACCATCGGAAAAAGAGATCAGGTGAGTGTAGAATTCGCTCGAGTCAGAGGACTCTAGTATTTCTAGTAGCTGTGAAACACCATCGGAAAAAGAGATCAGGTGAGTGTAGAATTTTGAGAAAGTTATAATTTTACGCAATCAAAGGTTCTGTTGTCGTAGAACAAACAGTTCAGTTATATATATGTGCAGCAAAAAGCAAAAAAAAAAAGGAAAACTGTCAAACATGTGAAACTGTTAAAATGCTTTGCTTTGGCGGTTATCCAGTGTACACCAGTGAATGGGTCTGGACCTCAAAACCAGGGTTCCCGAGTTTGATCCCCGTCTGGTTCCAGAATTACTAACAGAAGTCAATTTAAATGGAGGTGAACTGTGTGGCGCTTTAAACAATGACTATGAAAAAAACAGAATAGAAGCTTCTAGATATGGAACAGTTTTGAAGTAACCTAGAGGGGTCTGATGTATATGCAACTTAAGGATATAATAATATAATATAATATAAGGCTGGGAATAAACCAAGTTTACATATGATTTAGTCTGTTAAAAGGAATTACAAATTTGCACCATTAAATACAATTATCCATCATTTACATAAATAAATCTGTTTACTATATATAATGCAGAAATGGCTTGCATACTTTTTGCTCAGAGAAAACTTCGGGAGTTCAAAGCATCTCGGACAGAAGCGAATATTTGTTAATTATTTATCATGATTGGATTAGCACCTATCTTCAGCCTGTGAAAGGTGTCTGGTATTATGTTTAGCCAAAAGATCTGTATTTACATATAAATGGCAAAACAGAAAAAGCATTTTGGCTTGAATCCCCAATGGGTTCAAATAATTATAAACAAACATAGAGGTTTGATTATTAAATGTTATAAGAATGTTTCAGTAAGTGCTTAAATGTGAAGCGGTTTATTTGCTATTTTGTTTTGATTTAATGGCTGCCATTCCAGTTTACATTTAATAATGGCTGCCATTTTGGTTTATGTTAAATAATAGCTGCCATTTTGTACAGGAGTTGTTGCTTTGGAGAGGTTAGTGTTCTAAGGAACCGTTTGCAAAGATTTTTTCTGGACAGGCGCATTAGGTTAATAGATTAATCGATAGGGCATAAGATTTTTACTATAGTAAGCGAGTTTGATACCTATTCTAAGGGAAATTACTTTCTTTGACGATTGTGTCTGAATCGTCCTCCATCTGTGATTCATGTGGAAAAGTTGTCGGTTTCTTGCATAGAGCAAGTCAGTGTGGGTCCAGAATCTTAAATGAAATTTCTTCTGCAGTGTCATTGACGAGACTCTATACCATGAGCTGCACCATGAGAAAACCAGCATAGTGCATTTGCGACCAGCATGGATCCAGACAAGCCTGTGCATCCGTGCAGTCTGGTCAGGATCTATGCTGTTTGCTAATGGTTTCTCTAATTGAATAGGCTTTGAAAGCAAACCGCATGGATCCTGACCAGACTGCATGGATGCACAGACAGGTCTGGATACATGCTGGTCACAAATGCACTATGTTGGTTTTCTCATGGCGCGGCTCATATATGCCCTTGGTCATACCATGCTTTTGCAGACAATTTCAGACTAAATTGATAATGAACTCTTATTTATATGGATCTCAAATTAAATGCAGTCTGAGCTCTAATTTATAATGATCTCTAACTGACCTTCGTCTGAGTTTTAACTTATTGTGATCACGAACTGAACTTAGTCTGAGCTCTATATTGATCTTAACTAATCTTAGTCTAACCTCTCATTTAACTTAACTAGTTCTTAGCTCCAGTTAAATACATTTTTTTTTTTTTAAAGCAAATTATTTATTAACAAAATCACAGTTTTTGTTAAGCAAGATGGTTATTATAGAATTGTCACATGTAAATTTAGTTTGTGAAAAACCGTGATTTTAGAATTTTGTAAAACTGGTGTATGCATAAAAGTTATTGCAGCTCCCCTGAGACAGCAGCCGCCATCCTTTATAAACATTTGTGTTGTATTAAAAATAGATCTGAAAAAATAACAACAAAAAAAGAAAACAACAACAAGAGCCAATTAGCTCCTTACCACTTAACCATTTCTCTTCCAACTGATTAATGTCTGAGATATGTAGAATATGTTGTGGTTGTTGCTTTGAAATGCATAAAGGAAAGAAACATTGATTTATTTTACATTGATAATAAATCTGCTCACTTGATTGTATTTTGATGAGTAGGCAACAATAAAATCATAATGGAGAATCTATTTGTGAGGCTTTGATGTTTACAGAGACAAAAAACAGTATTGTAGATTGGGTCGTAGTGGCAATGAAGGTAATAGTGGCATTGGGGTTAATAGTGGTAAGTTAGGTAGTAGTTCCAGTGAGGGTAATAGTGGAATTGAGGTTAATAGTGGTAAATTGGGTAATAGTGGATATGAGGGTAATAGTGGCTTTGAAGGTAATAGTAAAATTGAGGTTAATTGTGGTAAATTGGGCAATAGTGGCAGTGAGGGTAATAGTTAGAAATTTTAAAAAAAAGCGTTAGAGACAATGGTTTAAATAGTGGCAATGAGGGTATTTAAGTGGCAGTAGGGGTTTTGAGGGTATTAGTGATAATGGGTGTAATGAAGGCAATGAGGGTGATAGTACAGATAAGGGTAATAATGGCAGTGGAGTAATAGTGACAATTAAGGTATTAGTTCTAGGGGGTAATAAAGGTAGTCAGGGTTTGAGTGGAAGTGGGGGTAATAGTGGCAATGATTTAGTTTTTGACTAATTATGTTAAATGTTGAGCTAATTTAGAATAGCTGCCGGGATATTTATCCAAGCAAAAACATGATGGCTAGGTAAATAGAAATATATCTTTTATTTGAATATTGAAATATGAAATAAAAGTGAGACAAAAACTATCCAATCAGCAGTATTGGAAAATAGGAATTTTCTCAGATGGGTTTTATTGACAAGCCTTTTCATTAAAAATATTCTGTTGTGGGGTTAGAAAAAAAATCATTTGATTAACATCTTGCTAATGTCTGTTGATTAATGTACAGCACAAGTTAGTGTATTTGGAAAAGAAATTAACTATTCTAAAATTAGAATGTCTTTAAAAGCTAGTTACCAAAATTGTTTATATACTTGTGTAAAGGGAAGCAGTGATGAAGTGAGTAAGGTATCTGGTACTTATCCTCAAGGCCATTGGACCAAACCGTAGGTAGTGGTATTCATCTGGAAACACTAGGCTCCAAAATTATCTAGACCAGTCTCAGAATGTGGCCTTGCCATTGGCCGAGTTCAAGACTGAGTCAAGAATCCACCAATCAGATGCTGGAATTATTAGACTGGTCTCCAAACTCAACTTTATAACTTATGGCCCAGTACTGGTTTTACCACTCAAGATTATCTTGCAGACTATGAGTCTGATTCAAATAGTCTTCAAGTTTTGTCAGTCATTGATTTTAAACTAATTAGCGTAAACTAAAATAAAAGCTCTAGCCTATAGCAGAAGGAAAGAGGGAAAGTTGCGTTTATGATACTTGACAGAGTGTTATACTTACTTAGTCAGTGATTTTGGTTCATTAGATTAGTTTGGCATCTAGATATTGATTGTTTAACCAGTCTGTAGCTGTGAACAATTTAGCGAAGTTACACAGTCTGTGCCGAGAGCATGTGGACAACGTGAACGCTTAATTGCTTATTGTGCTAGTCATGCAATGTTCGGATAGATTTCAAGTGGTTTTCTGTGGAATATTTTCTTTAGGATTTTGATTCATTTATTTTACATGCAATGTGTAATTCAGGATTATTCTCTCTCGGGTGTGAGACATTTGACACTCTGTTAAATTACTGTAAAGTTATGCTTGTGTTTGTGAAATAGCAATTTATGTGAATGTGGAAATAACTATAATTACAAGTTAAAAGGGTATAATATTATATAGATTCCAGGAGGAAGAAAAAAAATGTTATTAATTATGTTATCATAAATAGTAAATAGTTGGTTGTTTAAATGGTTATAATTATTTTGTTATGATTAACTCATCTGTTTTGTCAAGACTCAAAGTTATTATATAATATTGCTCAATTTTTGGAGAATCAACATTATTTTTTATTGTAGCTCATTTTCTGTGGGAATCTATTAACTACTACAGGGAATAAACATTATTATATAATGCATCTCATTCTCTTGGAGAATTATTTTTAGTTTCAAGTTACAACAAATGATTCAATAGATATTAAGTTGCAATTCTATTGCAATGAATAATAATTTTTAGAAAGTATTTCGATTCTGATAGACATGGACTATGCTAAACACACAAACAACATGAGTCTGAGAAATACTGTGTTAAAAATGGCAGGGCAACAAGAAAAAATAGAATCCTTCTTCAGATGATTTAAATCTAGATATTTATATAGTGCTTATAAGGGCGAAGAAATTACTGTGAAATCATTAATATTCGTGGGGAACTAATTTTCATGGATTTTGTGATTGAGTCGATCCACGAAATTTAGTTCCAACGAACAAGTAAAATTCTCATTCATTGTATGTTCAGAAGTTGAAATTCATATTCCCACGAAATGGTCGTTTTGACCAAAACCGCGAAATTTCATGCTTAATGATTTTACAGTACTTGTTATAACTTACCTTTTGGAATATCAGTCAGAAAGATAAATTTGAAAAGTAGGTTCTCCTGTTCAAGGTGATGTCTCAAGTTGAGGGGTTAGAGACAGATTAGGCCGGAGGTATATATGACTTATTACTTTCTTGCACTAACCCCTTCAAATATTGCGCCATAGTTGATCTTACATAAATATTACCCTTTAAAGGTTATACAAAACTGTAATACACAAAGTCTGTTATGAGAAAAACAACTTAGATTTTAACCTTTAGCCTGCTGGCGGCAAGTGATTTTGCCTTTGTGCACGTCCATGCAGGCTCAGATCATGGTCTGCACTGGTCGCTGTTGGGTCAGTAAATTGCAGACCATGAGCCGTGCAGGCTGATCTTGGTCTGCTCTGGCGGCAGTGGCAAAATCGCTTACAGCCAGCAGGATATAAAGATTAAATAAGAGAAATGCATTGAAAAAAAAAATTGATCAAGATCCATGGAAGAAAAGCAGTGGGAAATTGAGGCAGAGGGAGATTGAGCTGAATTAAAATAAAATGAATATAAAGATCATTGGAAATAAGGAAATTACTGGAAGTATCTTAGAAGGAAAATATAAGCCCAAGTTGGGTACAGGGAAATTGAGATTGGATGTAAAGCAGAATGAAATAGAGATCACTGGAAGTAAGGCAGAGGGAATAGAGTATGAGAGGTAGGGCAGAGTGATACAGTCTTGGATTGTTTACAGGTAGTAAGACAGAGGGAATAGAGTATGAGAGGTAGGGCAGAGTGATACAGTCTTGGATTGTTAATAGGTAGTAAGACAGAGGGAATAGAGTATGAGAGGTAGGGCAGAGTGATACAGTCTTGGATTGTTTACAGGTAGTAAGACAGAGGGAATAGAGTATCAGAGGTAGGGCAGAGTGATACAGTCTTGGATTGTTTACAGGTAGTAAGACAGAGGGAATAGAGTATCAGAGGTAGGGCAGAGTGATACAGTCTTGGATTGTTTACAGTTAGTAAGACAGAGGGAATAGAGTATCAGAGGTAGGGTAGAGTACGTGATACAGTCTCAGATTGTTTACAGTAGGGCAGAGTGATACAGTCTCAGATTGTTTACAGTAGGGCAGAGTGAAATGGAGACTACTGGAAGTAGAGCATTAGAAAATCACGTGATGGACAGAAAGCCAGAATGAAATTGAAACTGGAGATTATTGGAAGTAAGGGTACATTGAGGCTATTCACTGAGGGAAATAGAGATAATTTGTAGTAATTGGCAGAGAAAGACAGAAGAAAATATGAAATTACTGGAAGATAGAAAGTCTTAACTTTTGCAGTGCATTCTTACTGGGGAAATTGTTCTATGAAATACACTCAAAAATAACATTTCATTTTACATCTTTCTGATGCTTTTGTTTCATTTTGCACTTTCTGGAAATAATTAACACAATCTCAGCTGTCTTGTTCAACAATAACAGCTGTTTAAGCAGGTTCTGATTGAGTTAGAAGAGAAAATGGGATTTGGAGTCACTGTCTACTAAGAATTTAACATGTTTTTACGTATGTTTGCTAGTCTAGACTTGAAGAACAAAAGTTATTATATTAGAAGAGCTTTTTATGCAAAACAGATACCATTGCACTGCTTTTACAGTCTCATTGACTGTAGTCAGTGATCAAACATATGAAGCAAAAGCAAATTCTTCGGTATTTTAGAAGGTGTGGTAACATACAACAGGTCTAATCCATTCTTTAAACATGAAAATAGTTTAGATGTGCATAGGGGTAAAATGGTTTGCTGCAGTCATGATGGCTTCAAGGCCCAGACAGAGACTTTATATAAATCAAATTAAACAAGTATAAAACGCAGTTTGAGAGGAGAGAAAGAGAATGTGCAAGCTTAATTGCTTAAATGACAAACAGAGAAGTACAGATAGATATATTAAGATTATTTTAGCTTAATATGATTAGAAAAATCTTGCTCTGCATTTAGTAGCAATGAGCTAGAGGAATGTGATGGGCGGATGAGAGGAATGTAGAGGAAAAAGAAAAAAAACAGGGATTCAAGCATCTGTTGACGTTATGAGCATCTACTGTTCTAGTCCTTCTGTGACTAAATTACCTTAAGCATTCTATTGCATCATATATAAAAAATATCATGCTTGAAGAAATTTGAGACGCACCATGAAAACCACATAGTGCATCGCGCAGTTTTCGATCCATGTTTCGTTTCAGAGTCTGTTACAGTTAGAAACGTTAGTGAACGCATGATCTGACGTGCAGCTGGTCTGGATCATGCTGTCACAAATGCACTATGTTGGTTTTCTCATGACACAGCTCATATATCTGTTCAAAGATGCTACATTCCTGACAAGTAAAGCAAACTTGTCTACAAGTAACACAATTCTGAATTATTGATGATGCTAGAGAGATAGCTCTAGGTAAGTTTTCACCACCATTGGCTGTGAATTCTTCGCTTGTACGTTGATTGACATTTGGTTTCTATACTTCAGAGACATTGTTTTTGTTGATTTATTGGTTAGTTAAAGTGGTTATTATTCAATTGTTTTTTGATATATTGGTAGTTATGAGATAATATATGATAGTAGGGTACTTGATTTTATATAATAGATGGTCAGTTATAGGGAAATATTAAACTGAAGGAACACTGGATTATTATTATAGATTGTTAGTCATAGTGAGATTTTTACATAGCGTACTTGATTGTGTTATTATGTTGCAGTTAAATAAGTGAATTATTACATGAATGGTCAACACTTGATTATATTACGATTGGTTAGGTTATTGTGGAGTTATACATGAAAGAGTAAGGTATATAGTGAGTTATTACACTGAGGGTACTAGGTTATAGAGATTTTGCAGAAGGAGAAGTTATTGTGGATTATTCACTGAAGTGTAAGTTTAGTGAATTATTTCATGAAGGGTACAGGTTATTGTGAGATTAGGCACTGAAGTAGAAAGGTTATTGGAGTTATTAACTGAGGGTACAGGTTATAGTGAGATTATTGATGAAGGAGTAAGGTGTTATTATACGAAGGTTAAGTTTTAGTGAGATTATTGCACTGAATGAGTACTGTTATAGTGAGATTATTATACTGAAGGAGTACAGGTTATAGTGAGATTATTATACTGAAGGAGTACAGGTTATAGTGAGATTATTATACTGAAGGAGTACAGGTTATTATTATACTGAAGGAGTACAGGTTATTGTGAGATTATTGCACTGAAGGAGTACAGGTTATAGTGAGATTATTATACTGAAGGAGTACAGGTTATGGGTCATTATATGAAGGAATAAGGTCTTGTGATTTATTGCATGAAGGAGTCGGTATTTTTGATATGATTGAGAACAGGTTATGGTTGATTATTACCTGAAGGAATACAGGTTATAGTGAAATTGTTGCACTAAGGGAACAGTTATAGTAGATATACACTGAAGGAGTACAGGTTAAGTGAGATTATTGCTTGAAAAGTACAGTTTAGTAGACTATTTACTGAAGGATTTTAACGGTTATAGTGAGATTTTGCTCTGAAAGTAAGTTATTGAAATTATTCACTGAGGAGTAAGGGTTATAGTGGGATTGCTCTGAAAGAGTAAGGTTACAGTGAGATTATTATACTGAAGGAGTACAGGTTATAGTGAGATTATTGCTCTGAAAGAGTACAGGTTATAGTGAAATTATTGCACTGAAGGAGTACAGGTTATAGTGAGATTATTACTTTGAAGGATTACTTGATTTTTACTGTTAATATATTGTATGTTCTGAGAAAAACATAGAGCAATGGTAGGAATGTGAAGACAATGTTAAGTTTTGTCTATTCATATAAGATCCAACCTCAGCTTAGGAGGTCGCTATTATTCTACTGATGATATTTTACACAATTCAGAAGATTGTTGGGATGGGTGTGGTTCAATCGGGACAATCTGTGTTGACTTCTCAGACAGATATGGGTATTGAGGTTATAATACTTTGTTGAGATTAGGTTTATAAAGCAAAAGGGAGATAATAGATAAAAAAGCTAGTTATATGGTTAAGATGAGATGTGCTGTTATTTCTTTCTTGCTTAAATTTTGGAAAAAGGAACTTATCCGATGTTTTAAATTGTAGATGAATTTTGTAAAGCCTTGTCCATTTTAGGTAGTGGCTACTAGTATTTAAGAGAAGAATGTGTTTTGATTGCTGAAATAAGTGATATTTTTTCTGTACAATATATGTCTTAAGTTATGAAGCAATCTGTATAGTATTTCTTTAGTTATTTTTTTCTTTGGGCTGGGGTAATGAGTTACATTATAAGGAAGTTATTATAAAATGTAGGAGTTAATTGACAATCTGTAAAATAATTTTATAAGTTACATTTCTCATTAGAATGAGGCTTAAAGGTTTTAACAGACTTTTTGAAGTTAATCATTCTTCTATTAGGATACTATTAAATCAGAATTTTTTTTTGGAGGACTTCATTATGTTGTGTTCATAGTTGTGTAAATATGTGAAATGAAATCCCAATGAACGAGCCTTATTCCCATTCTTTATATGTAAAAAAAATTGAATTCCACGGATTCATATCCCGCGCAATATACCTGACCAAAACCACAAAATTTTGTGTCCACGAAATAGATTGATCTAAGAGAATTTCTTGTCTTCTTGTTTATTGGTAAGAATAACAAAACCTATTTTTGTTTGAAATTAATGCATAATTTCTTATTTTCGGATAGTTCTCTGCAAAGAATATTTATTACCTACTTGAATAAAGAAAAAGAAAAAGCAGTTAAATACTTCACAAGGGATTCAATTTTTGCTGGTTCAGCATTTCGCTTGTTTATCGAAAATTATAGTCCTCTTGAAAACTGTGACTGATTTAAATTGCTTTTAAAGGATTCATTTAGTGACACATGTGAGGGTTTAATTTAGGGTAATTTTAAGGCTGTTTCTGAATTGCACATTTATGCTCAAGCAAAATTATCTGGTATGGTAAAACTCTTGATTGCTTAGCCTAGGTCTCATCTTGAATGAAATGCTTCAGAGTTTCGAGTGATCAAAACATAGAAAATATATGGAAAATGGTTGCAGAGTACATGAATTGTTTGTGTGAGTATGGGTGCTCAGCCTTTGTCTGGTTGCTCATTGTGAGTAGGGATGCTCAGCCTGTGTCAGTGTAAGTCTGGATCATCTCAGACTGTGTCTGGTTTCTCAGTGTGATTCTGACTTGTCAGTGTGAGTCAGGATACTCAACCTGTATCTTGATTTTCAGTGTTAGTCTGGATGCTCAGCTTGTGTCTGGATGCTCAGTGTGAGTCTGGATGTTCAGCCTGTATTTAGATGCTCAGCGTGTGTCTGGTTGCTCAACCTGTATTTGGATGCTCAGTGTGTGTCGATCTGGTTGCTCAGCCTGTATTTGGATGCTCAGTGTGTGTCTGGATGCTCAGCCTTTGGATGCTCAGCATGTATCTGGATGCTCGGTGTGAGTCTGGATGTTCAGCTTGTGTCCAGATGCTCAGCCTGTATTTGGATGCTCAGCATGTGTCTGGATGCTCAGCATGCTCATTGTGTGTCTGGATGCTCAACCTGTATTTGGATGCTCAGCATGTGTCTGGATGCTCAGCATGCTCATTGTGTGTCTGGATGCTCAGTCTGTATTTGGATACTCTGTGTGTGTCTGGATGCTCAGCATGCTCATTGTGTGTCTGGATGCTCAGTCTGTATTTGGATACACTGTGTGTGTCTGGATGCTCAGCATGCTCATTGTGTGTCTGGATGCTCAGTCTGTATTTGGATACATGTGTGGTCTGGATGCTCGCATGCTCATTGTGTGTCTGGATGCTCAGTCTGTATTGGATACTCTGTGTAGTGGATGCTCGCATGCCATGTGGTTGGATTCAGTGTATTGTACTTGTGTTAGTTGGCTCACATGCTCTTGTGTGTCTGGATGCTCACTGTATTTGATCTGTGTGTGTCTGATGTCAGCATGTCATGTGTCTGGATGCTATCTGTATTTGGATACTCTGTGTTAGTTGGATGCTCAGCATGCTTTTGTTCTGGAGCTAGTCGTATTGGATACTCTGTTGTGTTGGATGCTCAGGTGGCTGGTGCTCAGTCTGTATTTGGATACTCTGTGTTAGTCTGGATGCTCAGCATGCTCATTGTGTGTCTGGATGCTCAGTCTGTATTTGGATACTCTGTGTGTGTCTGGATGCTCAGGTTGAGTCTGGATGCTCTAGCCGCTGATGTTTAAATGAACATTATTTCAGCTGTATAACACGAAGTCTGGAGGCTTCCTTCATACATATATGATGCCAACCAGCCAGCTTCCAATTGTAGCATTGCTGCTGTCCATACATCTGTACGCCCGTCTGTACATCCTGAAATCTTGTGTGTCAAACTCCTCCGACACTGTTAGTTTAATTTGCTTCAAACTTTCAAGCTTGATGGGCAGAATTGGACCTAAACTTTGCTGTGACTAATTTTACCACAGTTATGGCCCTTTGGTAGTTTTGCTGTATAGAATATAGAGAAACAATCTTCTGTGTCCATTTCCTCATACACTATTAAAAGGATATGCATTTTACTTTGTACATTATTTAGATCTTTTGCAAAAATTCATGTATCATTGAATCTACTATTTGTAAGAAGTTTTGTAACAAACAGGACTGTTACTAAAGCTAAATGAAACATTGAACCATGTGTTATCAGTCTGTATGGAGAGGTTGAATAAATTTGAAAGCATGGAGCCTTTAAACTATATAAATGAATTATTAGTGGTGTAAATATTAAAACAGCTGCTAATTATTAATTAATAGTTTCTCATTAAGGCGGAATGCATGATTGATAATTTTCAAGCTGTTATTGATATTAATACATGTTCGGAATAAATGTAGCTGTTTTCATATGCGAGGCAGATTTAGCTGCTTTGATACACTAGGCAGGTTAAGCATTTTACTGGTCTGTGTTCAGACCCTGTGTTTTGAACACAGGAGATAACTCTTGAGTCTATTCAAATTGTGTATAATTATGTCCCATTTCTTCTCAGAACCTTGCCATTAGAAGGGTCGGTTAGAATATAATTATAAGAGAAATTATTAAAAAAAAAATTAAAAGATTATCAATTCGGTAGCTAATATTGTAGGAATATTTTGCTGCTTTCATATTTAAGAGAGCGGACACAGTGGTCCAGTTGTAACACTGTTTGACTATGTAACCAGGAGTTGTGAGTTCGAGCCCCCGCTTCTCTAACTGAAATTACTAACATTGGGATAAGAGTCCCGCGTGTGGGTGTTGTACACTTGGCATTCTAAAGAACCAGGGAAGCTTCTGGAATTGGAGCCCCATCTTCTGTATCTTGCACTATCCTCCTACTAACATTACGAACAGTCTTCTTGAGGGTTCGCCCATATGGGTTACAGCTATAAATAAACTTACATACAAACACATAGCTAGATTTAACTGTTTCATTACGTTAAGCACCAATTGAGCTGTTACCATACTCAGAGTAACTCTGTTTTCATACACTAGGCAAAAGCTAGTCTGTTCTTGTGGCCTGAAATAGTCAATGTAAGCAGTTGAGTCTGTGTCTGTCGGCAGCCCCAGGGTAAAAACCTCATGTTCAGTACCAGTACGTCTGTATTCTGCTGAGGGAAATTTTATTTTTTAACTTAAAGGGTAAAAAATACCACCAGTTATGGTACGCCCTCTAGAAAACTTTGATGTATATGTATTTTTCTAACAGTTTTATTATTTAGACTCATTCTTTAATACTGTATGCCGTTACATAGTAATATGCACAGTTCTGTTTCATACTCTTGTAATAAATAGCCTCTCAGATCAGTATGTCAACCACAGCTTTGTTCCAACTCAATATTTCACAGATCTTGTCTCGGTATGGCCATAAACTTACTTATTTGGTGATTCGCCTCTAAATAATAGCCATACTTATATCCCCCTGTGGACGCTTCTTTTCCTCCAATCACATACAGCGTGAGAGCACTACTGACGAGAGCCGTCAAATTTTCTCAGAATTACGGTATTTATTTCCCAAACCTGATAATTGTCTAGCCCAATATTTGGTAGAAAGGTTAATAATTTTCAGCTGGCACTTTGAAATTTTAGCTCTTCAAAGCGGCATTAAAACTTCAGCTGGTGCCCAGCATGTAACAAAGCAAAGTTATGATTGGTCAATTTTAAAACTGTACTCAAGAGACAACCAATCAGATGTTGAAGATTTGAGACTGGTTTCTAGCTTCAGTTTAATAAACTTGGATCCAGGTAACTCAATAAAAACATTTTATTCAGACTCAGTAAATACATTTTATTCGGACTCGGTAAATACATTCAGTAAATAGATTTTATTCGGACTCAATAAATACATTTTATTCGGACTCAGTAAATACATGCAGTAAATACATTTTATTCGGACTCAGTAAATACATTTTATTCTGTGTAATCCATTGTTTCACTGGTTTATAGCCAGACTTACAGCTGATTCAGGTGATACAAAACAACTGCTTTGTTTTTATAGTGCCACAAGACACCATGCTTTGGTACCATTATTGAAAAGTGTTATATTCATTGGATGTGGATTATTAATAAAGTTTTAAACATTTATGGATGCTGGTACTCCTGGTTTGCAGAAGTACATACCAGTGGTTAAGTACATTCTATGCAGTAATGGACACTCACAGCTGTACCTTAAAATTCATACATTCTTGTGTTTCAAGCCGAATGGTAGTTGGTATAATTTTATCAAAACACAAATTTCATTGGCCTATGATCAAGATGTCATATCAATAGTTTTTGAGTAACAGAAAAATATTTTGATTTGTGAAATTAATAGATTGCTTTAAAATTTATTGCATTGCACTAATACACGTACTGATGAATATGAAAACTTACGCCACCGATTATTTTCACAATTGCAGTAATCAATTCCTCACCTAATCTGACCTCAAAATAATTACAACGGTGAGAAATGTAATTATCTCCCTTTAATTAAGCTGACCTCGAAATAATTACTGATGAGAAATGTAATTATCTCCCTTTAATTGACAGTAGCTGAGGCAATATTGATGTAAGCCTAATTACGCAGACACATTTCTGTCCTAATTGTCTGTGGTAGTGATACATCTTCCTACCGATAATTGGGATAATCCTACATAATAACACATGTAATCTCATAAATAAACGATGAGAGAAATAACTGAAGCAATGCAGCTATAACTTCTTTGTTAAATTGATCTGTCTAAGCACAAACTCAGTATCAAAACTATTTCATTGACTCTGGATTGAACTATTTCATTGACTCTGGATTGAACTGTTTCATTGACTCTGGATCGAATCTATTTCATTGACTCTGGATCGAACTATTTCATTGACTCTGGATCGAATCTATTTCATTGACTCTGGATTGAACTGTTTCATTGACTCTGGATCGAAACTATTTCATTGACTGGATCGAACTATTTCATTGACTCTGGATCAAATCTGTTTCATTGACTTTGGATAGAACTATTTCATTGACTCTGGATCAAATCTATTTCATTGATCTGTTTTTCATTGACTCTGGATCAAACTGTTTCATTGACTCTGGATTTGAACTGTTTTGTTGACTCTGGATCAAACTTTTTCATTGACTCTTGATCAAACTATTTCATTGACTCTTGATCGAAACTATTTCATTGACTCTGGATCAAACTATTTTCATTGACTGTGGATCGAATCTATTTCATTGACTCTGGTTTTGAACTGTTTCTGGATCAAACTATTTCATTGACTCTGGATTTGAACTGTTTGATTGACTCTAGATCAAACTATTTCATTGACACTGGATTTGAACTGTTTCGTTGACTCTAGATCAAACTATTTCATTGACACTGGATTTGAACTGTTTGATTGACTCTAGATCAAACTATTTCATTGACTCTGGATCAAACTATTTCATTGACTCCGGATTTGAAGTGTTTCATTGACTCTGGATCAAACTATTTCATTGACTCTTAATCAAAACTATTTCATGGACTCTTGATTGAACTATTTCATGGACTCTTGATTGAATTGTTTCATTGACTCTGGTTCGACCTATTTCATTTACTTAATTTGTTAAGTTTTTTTAGCTGGACTATTCAAAGAATAGGTAGAGCTTTGGACTTGCATGTGCTTCAGAGTCCCGATTTGGTCAAGTGTTATCTGAGTGATATCTCATTTGTGGAGACGGATAGAAACTTCACTCACTTATTGAATGTGATAAACTAGCTGACCTACATTGCACAGGTTCAATAACTATTTTGCTTTTTTACAAAATTATGTCCCTTCTTCGGCTTAGCAATTTTTGGTTAAGTTTTTTATGTAAGCTGGTATTACCCACCACTGGGAATGAATTGAAACTTCACACACTTGTTCACTGTAATAATCTGATATGCAGTGCACAGGTTCCATAACTCTGTTTTACATTTTTACAAAATTGTGCCCTTTATTGACTTTTATATTCATTCAATTGATAAGGCTGTAGAACAGTCAAGCATTGCTGTCCCCCTACAGCTCTTGTTTATTCCTGTTTTAGTATGTCAGTTGCTGATTTAAACTGTTGTTTTATTCTTCTGTTTATCACATTTATTTCTGATATTTATTGAGTTCTTAGAAATTGAATTGCTCTCGGTTAGACAAGTGAAAGGAAAAAAATGTGAAAGATTTTTAAAGTATTTTGTCATTTCGCTATCACAGTGAAATATTGTTTTATCAGTTTGACAGAGCTATCAGAAAAAGGCATTAATGTTTATTGACTAAATTCCTTGTTTTGCCTTTAGGTATCTGAGTCTGTCTTGCCAGATTTACTAGTTTTACAGGAATCTGTCCAAATTGTTGTAGTTAATTAATCTTTAGCCTGCTGGCGGCAAGTGATTCTGCCTTTTTCAAGATCAGCTTGCACATCCATGCAGCAGACCCTGTGTTTTGTTCACAGGAGATAAATCTTGACTCTGTTCAAATTTTATGTAATTATGTCCTTTTTCTTCTCAAAACACTAGATAATCAGAGCCAATAAAGGTCCTGACTGATTTTCTTGTTTTTGAAGCTACAGCAGAGAGATTTAGACCAATTAAATAATTTTTTGTACAGATTTCTGAAGTTACCTTGAATAATTTTTTCCATGAACTACTCACCTAGTTTTTTTGTTTTTGAAGCTTTAGCCAAGAAATTTGAGCCACATGTATTATTATGTCTCCCGCACTTGTAACTGTGGTTGTAGACATATTGATTTACTCCTGTCTGTGTGTGTGTCCTTGTGTGTGTGTGTGTCTGTCTGTCTTGTCTGTCTGTCTCACAAATCTTGTCCGCACTCTAAGTCGAACATTTCTCATCCAATCTTCACCAAACTTGAACAAAATATGTTTGCTGATAAGTCTTCGGCCAAGTTTGATAACTAGCCAAATCGGCCCAGGCACTTCAGAATTATGGCCCTTGAATTACCAAAAATACTGATTTCAGAGATACAGGTCTTGGTGCAATTGGTTGACTCATATACATAATGGAGAAGAAATGCCAATCTAGATGATTAGGCATTATGGGAAACATGCGCTTTTCTCAAAAGCAGCTCTAGTTTTTCATACAGATTTCAATACCTATCTCAAATAATCTGGTTAGAATTACACCAAATTTGGTCAGTAGTGTCCTGGCATGGATCTTTATCAAGTTTGTTCAAATGGTTTAGCTTGGCCCCTTTTATTTAGTAGAAACTTTTAACTGTTCCAGCAAGCAACTAAACTCAAGTGAGCAATATAGGGCCATCATGGCTCTCTTGTTTAATTTGGTTTTGATTATAATAATAAGTTTGGTTTTCGTGCCATGATGTATTTCGTAAAATCACAGTAATGGAAAGTGAAAAAAACAAGTTCTGAACTATACAAACAAACAAATCTTCCAAAATTCTGTCGACATAAATTTGGAATGTGAAAAAAGTTAGAAGGAAATATCTGTAGTGGTAAAACTAAATCAGGTTTTATGGAATGTTTTTTTCTTTCCATCTGGTGTTTACTGGAAGAAAATTGAAACTATTGGTTTTATTGATGAGGGAGAATGCCATGCATTTTAGAAGTGAAAGTCAGACATAAATTTCTCTACCATCTGTTTAAATGTTCAGCACTCCAGAAGAAAAAAAAATTGGCAATCTTTTGGAAAACTGTAATCTTCTAGATGCACAAGTAATGATGCTCATGAAGTTATTTATTGCAAGAGGGACTATCTTTGAAATTCAGGAGAGTGAGAAATTAATTTTCTCTCTTTGTTGGCCAGGAAAGTAAAATGTTTGTATATACAGTGAGTGTAATTGAAATTGGCCATGAATTTAAGTCTTCATTAATAGGAGCTCTATGGCCAAGTGGTTGAGGTCTTCAAATGACTTGCCCATCACTTCTTTGGGTTAAGGTTGGTCATTAGAAGGAGCCATTGAGCTGGCCCGCAAAAGGTTGGTGGTTACACACTTTTGGTCTTCCTTAAGCATTTAACCTGGAAGTTAAGCCAACACAAGACCTTAATTAAACTGGAAGTTTTTTTACGAAACAACTGTCCCTGCATGACATTTAATTATGAATGTTCAGGTTGCTTAACATACACAGTTTAAGCTCGCTTGTGGTGAGCTCAGTACAGTCATCACTTTTGGCGGGTCGGTGTATGTGCGTGCGTGCGTCTGTCCGATTTTGTCCGGACCATAACTTTGACATGCATGGACCAATCTTGTTTATATTTAGCATGAATGTTTACTTCTATGAGAAGGAGCCGAAAAAGGGATTTTTTTTTACATTTATATTAATAATAAAAAAATAATATTTTATTGAAAGATGAGCATCGGATATCTTTAAAGTAATGAAGTCTCAATATCACTTAAACACAACATGAGCACAATTTGAACTTTTTTCACTCATTGCAGACCATAACTCATTTTCATTCCTTAACATAATTGCGAAAAAATTTGGCTATTTTAGGACTATCTTTGATTGCCTTTTGTCATTTACCAAGAAAAGGCCAACAGTTATCAAAGAGACCAGTTTCTTGATATTGATTATGTCAGTTTCAATTAAAGTGACTGACAGAGGCTTATGGAACACATTCCTATAGCAGGCTATTTATTTCTCCTTGTCACCTAGGCCTTTGATTGACAAACCAATTTATTAGAATTCAATATCTCAAAGGCTGTCCTTATAGGCTGTGTCTAAAGATGTTAAATAAATATACAACCCAAGTGTGTTCCAATACGTTCTGTTATCAGAAAGCATTTGATTTCATTTCTGGTTAACGTTACACCATGTTAATAGGACCTGCAAATAAGGACCACAGTTTTGCTCTCCCATTTAGCAGGACTCTTTTGTGACTCCCAAAAATGATCTCAGTTGTACACAGTTTTGATTGGATATATCAGGTACCTGCATGACATTTTTTTCCTGGTCATCTACTAGCTGTTTCCATTACAGTGGACTTTGGTTAGCTGTCATTTTAAATAGTCACTTATTTTTTTCACTGTATTCTCTGACCTCAGTTTGACAGGTGATGGTAACATTGTTACTTTGTATTCTCTGACTTCAGTTTGACAGATGTGGTAACATTGTTACTTTGTATTCTCTGACTTCAGTTTGACAGATGTGGTAACATTGTTACTTTGTATTCTCTGACTTCAGTTTGACAGGTGATGGTAACATTGTTACTTTGTATTCTCTGACTTCAGTTTGACAGATGTGGTAAAATTGTTACTTTGTATTCTCTGACTTCAGTTTGACAGGTGTGGTAACATTGTTACTTTGTATTCTCTGACTTCAGTTTGACAGGTGATGGTAACATTGTTACTTTGTATTCTCTGACTTCAGTTTGACAGATGTGGTAACATTGTTACTTTGTATTCTCTGACTTCAGTTTGACAGGTGATGGTAACATTGTTACTTTGTATCTCTGACTTCAGTTTGACAGGTGTGGTAACACTGTTACTTTGTATTCTCTGACTTCAGTTTGACAGATGTGGTAACATTGTTACTTTGTATTCTCTGACTTCAGTTTGACAGGTGTGGTAACATTGTTACTTTGTATTCTCTGACTTCAGTTTGACAGATGTGATAACATTGTTACTTTGTATTCTCTGACTTCAGTTTGACAGGTGATGGTAACATTGTTACTTTGTATTCTCTGACTTCAGTTTGACAGGTGTGGTAACATTGTTACTTTGTATTCTCTGACTTCAGTTTGACAGGTGTGGTAACATTGTTACTTTGTATTTTCTGACTTCAGTTTGACAGGTGTGGTAACACTGTTACTTTGTATTCTCTGACTTCAGTTTGACAGGTGTGGTAACATTGTTACTTTGTATTCTCTGACTTCAGTTTGACAGGTGTGGTAACACTGTTACTTTGTATTCTCTGACCTCAGTTTGACAGGTGATGGTAACATTGTTACTTTGTATTCTCTGACTTCAGTTTGACAGGTGTGGTAACATTTACTTTGTATTCTCTGACTTCAGTTTGACAGGTGATGGTAACACTGTTACTTTGTATTCTCTGACCTCAGTTTGACAGGCATGGTAACACTGTTACTTTGTATTCTCTGACCTCAGTTTGACAGGCATGGTAACACTGTTACTTTGTATTCTCTGACTTCAGTTTGACAGGTGATGGTAACACTGTTACTTTGTATTCTCTGACCTCAGTTTGACAGGCATGGTAACACTGTTACTTTGTATTCTCTGACTTCAGTTTGACAGGTGTGGTAACATTGTTACTTTGTATTCTCTGACTTCAGTTTGACAGGTGTGAACTTATTGTTAATAATATATTATGTACCAATCTCATTTTGCCAGTTGTTGTTTTTTTTATCCCTTATGTTTAGCTTCAATATATTTTCAATGCAGTGTTTATGGTTTAATTCTATTGCAGAAGAATAATGTTCTAAGATAATGAGTCTAATTTAAGAGTTTTGTTTCCATGGCATTTTCTTTAATTTATGAAATATGCATTCTCAGTTTACAGATAAGACTGTTGCCATGGCATTTTGTCAGCAACCTCAGACTGCAAAACCTGTCCTTTCAGAATCAAACTTGTGGCTTAATTTGCTGTAAGATGTTGTCATCTTGTCCTAATCAGCTTGATCATGTCAAAGGAAGAGAGAAACTGAAAGTGAAATTTCATAATCTGTGTCTTAAATCTAAATTTCTTGTCAGTGTTTAAAGGGATAATTTCTTTGAATATTTGTAACAGTAATCAGAATGGCCAGTTTCTACTTGTTTTGAAAACTGTGCTTTTTGTTATACGCCTGAAAGGAGGTACATATTATGTTATGATGCCAGTGTCCGTCTGTCCATCCATCCATATGTCTGTCCGTTAGCAATTTCGTGTCTGCTCTGTAAGTCTGGAACTTGTGGAAGGATATTAAAGAAACTTGGCACAAATGTTCACCACATTTAGTCGTCTTGCAGAGATATGTTTCCGATGACTCACTTAAAGGTAAAGGTCCCACTTACGGGTCGAAGGTCATACCTTCGGGCGTTTAATGCTCCACATTGCAGTGCTCTTGTTAGAATTGTTAATACTTTGTTGTCATTTATTGAAATATCTAAAACTGTTGTCATATTAAGCTTTCTTTACTTTAATCATTGACTGAACCAGCAGTGTTGCCACCAACCTTAAAAAATCAGGGAGATTTGATTTTTTCAAGGTCATTGTCAGTTGCCAGGAAATTTAAAATTTCGATCTAGTTGGCTTGCTTTCCCTTCAGAAGAATCTTAGCCTAGAACATTAGTTGCAAAGTAAAGACTAATATCATGTGATATGATAGTTGTGTGCTGTTAGAATTTGTGTTTGCACTTAAGAGGGTATAAATGTCACAGTACAGGGATCAGTAGGGCTACAAGGCCAAATTGGTCTACGAAAAAATGTGATTTGGTCAGGAAATTTTATTAATTTTTACTTGTTGTTGGCAATGCTTAGCTGAAGTGTATGAAATGAAAAGGAATGTTTATCAAATTTTGCATACTTTAGCTTTTTTGTTGGAAAGAGAACCGTTTGTTAAAGTCTTCTAAATTTTAATCTTTTTAGAAATATCCTTAATTTGTCTTTGAAAACTGAAATTTGGGAATGTTCAAGTTGTTTTAGTACAAGATTACATAAATTGTATTTTCTTTAGTATCATTTTCTTCATGGAAATTTGAAAGTGAAGTTCAAATTGTAGCAAAAAATGAAACAAATGTTTTAAAGTCATAATTCTTTATGCTATAAAATCAAATTAGGCAACAACCAAAACATGGAATATGCATAATTAAATGGTTAGAAAATGACTGCTGTTTTATTTGCATATTTATTTAAACAGCCAGACCCCTTAAAGGGAGATAATCAAGAACAGCAGATTCAGTCATCAAAATACTAGAACCTAAAACAGATATCTGAGATAAGAATATATAATAGCTGAAAATAAATAAAAAGAAACTAAAATATTTTATGTTCATAACAAAAAAATGAGGCAACCACATTATAAACAAAGCCATTATGATGCCCCTCTAACTCTTCTTATCTGCGAAAATTTGCTAAGGGAAAGTTTTTTGTATGGATAATTATTTAATATTCACTGTCTCGAGTTACCCTAAAATTAAAATATACATTTCTACAGATTTTTGGTAATTTGAAATTTTACTAAACTTACATTCGCTTAAAAAGTAAGTGCGCCTGTTACAAGGAGAAAGACGGTACAATCAAAGGATATTACTACAGTATTTTTTTACTATGTTTTCTCCTGTTATTTCCGCAAACAATTTCATTTAAATATGCAACTGGGAAAAGTTTTGGTATTTATTTTCCCCGATAAACCCAAAAAGTGAAACAGGCATAGCTTGAAGATTCGATTAAATTACCGAAAAAAAAAAATCAAAAACTGATTCTAATCTTCTTAATGGATTTTAAGAATTTTCTGTACTTTCTTTCGATTTGATGGAAGAGAAATATTACAAAATTTAATTAACTTCTTTTATTTAAAGCTGTCTTAATGATCATTAAGGATTTAAAGACCAGAAAGACGTTTTTTATCTGCAAATCTGCACTGTGAATGTTGTTTTTTTTGTACGGAGGAATATAACGAACTTGCATCAATAGCATCAGCCGAAGATTGGATGTAATTGTAGGTGGCTAAAAGGAATAAGATATGTGTTGTAATGGAATTCAAATGTAGTCTATATTGATTAGGAGAAGAACAAGAATACAGGTATAATTATATAAGAAAAGGAATCTGATCAAAAGATTTTAACAAGACGCTAATGGAACCTAAAGGTGACAAAAGTACCAACAAGATCAAACCCAAAGTTGGGAAGGTGACAGAAAGTTGTTTCAGATTATTGAGAAAAAATGTGGTTTATAATGACTGAAAAGTGAAATATATATTATATTTGGAAACCTTATCTTTAATTTCTTCAAATTGATTGGAGATCCTGGAATGAATCTGTTTTGTCTATACAGAGAGAAGTGTTAATTTCATATAGTTATTAATACCTGTGGTGAATCATGCGTTAAATAAGCTTTGTGTTTCATTATAAAAAGTTAGAGGGAAAAAAAATGATTGGAAATGAAAAAATTGGAAACAATCCAGCCTGGTTTATTTACTGATGGATCGTGCTAAACTCCAGAAATTACGTGGAAAAAACGGATTCAACACTCCGCCCCAGAATCTAGAGTTAGAAGTCGAAAAGAAGCACAGAATTGCTCTAAGTTTTAATCTTGAGCATTGTTGGTTTTGTGGCCGGCCTATGACTCCAACAAGCAGGTAATGAAGGGTTTGAATCTGGACTGTGATAAACTTAAAAATTTTCAGCACGATTAGGGTTTCTATCATTTCGTAGCTTTTTGAATAGAAATGAATGTTAAAATGTTACCTTTTATATTCTTTGTGAATTGTGTTTAATATATGTCTTCATATTACATGTATTAAATTAAAATGCTTTCATTTTATTACATATAAAAATTTTATGGTCATCTTTTTCAAAGGGATGAAGCTAATCAATTCATCTGGGTGTGTGTTGGTGGTGGGGGGGGGGGGGGGGGGGGGGGGGGCGCGGGCACATGTCTTGGATAAGTTTTGCGGAAGCTAAGACATAGTTGTCCAAAATTTTTTTAAGATTTAGATCTACTTCCCTTTGTTGTTACCGTACTATAAATAACTTATATTGTAACATTTTGCAATCTTTTTTTTATTTGGCATAAAATTTTTCCCTCAATGAGACAGAGTATCATGTGCAACTCTCAGTTGACAGCTGGCGTGCTCGAAATGTTGCTCGTGGGCATCTAGTTTGTGCAACTTGATATGAGCCGCGCCATGAGAAAACCAACATAGTGGGTTTGCAACCAGCATGGATCCAGACCAGCCTGCGCATCCGCGCAGTCTGGTCAGGCTCCATGCTGTTCGCTTTTAAAGCGTTTTGGAATTGGAGAAACTATTAGCGAACAGCATGGATCCTGACCAGACTGCGCGGATGCGCAGGCTGGTCTGGATCCATGCTGGTTGCATACCCACTATGTTGGTTTTCCCATGGCACGGCTCATATCAAGCTGTTCCTTGGTAAAAACTACGTAATGTTATAAAGGATTGAAACACAAGGCAGTCTACCCATCAAAACTCCTTATTAATCACTCAACTTATGGTCCTTATTTGACTTAGAACATTTGGGTGAAGTTCTGCATACACATTGTTTAATCATGCCATAATCAAATTTTAATTTGTAACAAATTGTAATAAAATTACTCCGTTATATAATGTCTTGCTTAGTTATGGCCCTTGTTCAGCTTAGAAAATATTGAATAGTCAATTAAGTGTGCTGTCTTATTGACAGCTTTTAATCTGACTGATAATTTCTTTTTTCACCCAGTTTTTATTACCTCCCTTTATTTTTTAAAATGTCAGAAATTCTGGTAATTTGCTTTTTGACAAAAGTGCAAAGTAGCTCTTCTTATAAGGATAGGATTTCAGTGAAGTTAACTTAAAAGTGATTCTATTGCTGGACATAGGATAGGACTAAATTTATTCTGGTTTTTCAACTACGGCTGTCACTGTGATTGAAAATTTTGTATCAATAATTATTATTACGGCAACTGACAAGTATGGATGAAACATCGAAATATCATTAAGGTTTGAATGTATCCGTGTGCCAAAATTAGTATTAATATATTATGACTTGCCAATTTTGTTGATTATAATATCAATATTGTGAAAAAGTTGAAACCCTTAATTACGTAACATTTTTCAAAGCTTAACCAGTCACATTCAAGTTTCATCAATATGTCGGGAAAAAAACAGTTATTTAAGGGGCTGGTAGAGGTTTGAACCTATCCCTAAAAATTTTTTTAGATATAAACGTGACTTGACAATTCGTATCCTTGTCTGATCTTATATTAAATGTAATTTTTCCATTGATTAAAACAATGAAAAATGTCTTGTATGGAAGTAGGTAGCGTAATTATCTGTTTTGTTAGAAATAAATAGATTTCCTGGGATATTAGACGGTTTCTATAAATGGTTAAATGCCATCTTCTTTTCTTTTTTTTCCCCAATCATTAATCAGAAAGAGGGACGTTTTTTCCAGCAGGAGACAAAAGATGTGATCTATTTATGGTATAAAAGAATACAGTGGGATGAAAATAATTGGAAGACCCCGAGTGCTGAAATTAGAGAAAGACAAAGTAGATATAAGAAGTGTCCGCTGACATGTAAAATGTAATTTATCATAAGAATCAGGGGAGGGGGAGGGGAGTCGAGGAATATTATTCGCTTAGAGATGGAAGATTCCGTGAAGACTTTTAATTTTTAAAATCTGTGATTTTCATCCAAAATTTTCACATAATTTTTATTCAGTTATATTGTCGGCTCCCAGTCAAAAAATACACATTGTACTTAAATAGGTCACTAGTTTGAGCACTTGAAAAGGAGCTTGCTTTACTTAAATAGGTTGCCAGTTTGAAAACTTGACATGGAGAAAGTTCTTGACCTAACAAATCAGTCAAATAACTGGATTCGTTTATTTTGCTGTATTAATATAACTATCGATTAGTACTTCCTGTTTCACTGAATAAGGCAGGGGTAGGTCAGTTTATCAGAGAAATGACTGGAACCTCTTTAACCCTTAGCTTGCTGGCGGCAAGTGATTCTGCCTTTGCGACCAGTGCAGACCAAGATCAGCCTGCACATCCGTGCAGTCTGATCATGGTCTGCACTGTTCGCTATTCAGTCAGTAAATTTTTAGTAAACACCCCTTCAAATGATAAATGGTACTGCCCAAATTGGAAGATGGACCAGTTCATTATAGAAATTTAGCATGGTAAGGGTTAATTATTGTACCAAAACAAAAGGAGTGTTGTAGGTACATTCAAATGTATCATTATATTTAGAATTTGTGCTAAAACAGAGAGCACTTTCAGTCATACAGCTGAACTAGTGCAGAAATGATACAGTATATTAAACACATCGATTTTTCACATAATGTTGCAATGATTGCACTACAACCATTAAAAAACACATTTCTTCTGTGTAATGTTGTCATTCATCCCATTGAGAGTAATTGGCATGAAATGATTATAGGAGTAAATGATTTCATTTAGGTATTATGCCCATAGTAACAAAACAATTATTTGTGCCACCTCCCCCACCCCTGTATCTCAAATGATAATGGATTGTTTTACTCAGCAAGTAGACCATTAATAATTTTGATTTGCAATGGAGTACTAGAGTGAGCTTTATGTCACAATGGTCAGACTTCATAGGTTGATTGCCTGTGGTCAGTAAATTACCTTTATTGTTTTAAGGGTCACTAGGTCAAAGGTCAGGGTCAGAGCAACCAGTCTGAAAACTTTGACCTACAACGTCGAACTTCATTGGCAGTTACCAGTGAACCCATCTGACTAAAGTACTTGATCTTCTAAACGAAGATCTGAGAACGACCATTCAATTCTTCTTCTGTATATTTTGGATTTCCAGTATTGCTATTTTTATTTTATCATCAGACGACATGTTCGAATGTCAAAGAGTAAGAAAATGTGCAGTTATTCCAGGGCTCGAACCCATGGACCCCTCGCTTACAAGCAAGTGCCTACGATTGAGCTAACCGGCTATTGATACATTATGACTAAGAATTTTGTAAATATCAAAGTCAGGCTACAGGTAGATTTGCAAGATTGCTAGTTAGGCTCTGATGGCTAGCGAAAGGGTCGTCAGAACGAGGCAATGAATAGGTCGTTCTCAGATCCTATGCGTAGCGTCATAGGATATCTACTTTAGTCAGATTGCAGTGAACCCATAGTTCTTGTGATGAGAAGGTCAAAAGTCAAGGTCACAGCAACCTCAGGACTAAACTTAATAAGATGACTGCCTGAGGGCCTGTAGATGGGTCCCTATTGTTTTTATGATCAGTAGGTTAAAAGTCAGTGTCACAGAACCCTGTAGACTGAAAACGATATCCACCTAATAATTGATCATAAGATTGTTTCCTGTTGTTAGTAGATGCCTCTTGTTGTTTTTAACCTTTAGCCTGCTGGCAGAAAGTGGTTTTGCCTTGCAGCCAGTGCAGACCAAGATTAGCCTGCAGTCTGATCATGGTCTGCACTGTTCACTATTCAGTCAGTAAATTTTCAGTGAACACTCTTTCAAATGATAAACGGTAACTGTCCAAATTGAATGATAGACCAGTCCATTTTAGAAAGGTTAAGGTCATTTGGCCACAGGTCAGGTCAGAGCATCCGATTGGCTAAAGGCCATTCATAGGGGCATATTTGTTTTACAAACAGCTCTTGTTTAATTTCATGTTTATTCTCTGCTTTTCCCACATATGGTGTTATAGTTCAATACCATCTAAAACTCGTATCTTAACCATTCTTTGTAGAATATATTTGGTATATATGATATGATATTTGTCAGTGTGATGTCACTGATAAAATTTATTTCAAGCAGGTACTTGCTGAAAAAACATTCTATACATACTTATGTTGGATATCGGTTGTATGAACTAAAAGTTGAACTTGCCCTATTGACCACCTGTATTTAGCTGTCACTTGCCATACTCGGCAACCTGCCTTAAGCGCCAGCATAGCTGGCTGCTTAATTCAGGTTTTACAACATATATATTATATGAATATCATATGGCAGCTTGTGTGACATTGATATTGTCCTCCGTGACTATTTGATAAACGACATTGTGTCTGAAATCATTAGTCCTCCACCTCTGATTCATGTGGGGAAGTTGGCAGTTACTTGCGGAGAACAGGTTTGTACTGGTACAGAATCAGGAACACTGGTTAGGTTAACTGCCCGCCGTTACATGACTGAAATACTGTTGAAAAACGGCGTTAAACCCAAAACAAAAAAAGATATTGTCAACCCGAGGGCAGAATGTCACATGAGGCGAAAGCCGAGTGGTCACATTCTGTTTTGAGGATTGACAATAACAATGTCACACACGCTGCCATATGATATTTATTTTATTATACTGAATCAAATTTAGTGCATAAAAAATTTTAAAATGGTTTTAATTCAATTAACTCAACAGTTTCATCTTTAGCGCGGTAATCGCATGTCTACACATTGAATAGTGACATCTCGACTATATGTTACTACAAGGGATGCAGTCATATGGCTAAAAACTTGAAGCAGTTAATTGCCCTTATATGACATTCAAAATATCAGCTCGGTCACATGACCTGACAGTCACTTGTGCTTGGTCACATGTCAAAAAGGTTTAAACTGTTTTGATAGTCAAAATATCTCTTTGTCGGGTAATGGGATTTTATCATTGTAGATAAAACAGAGGTATAATAAATTTATATATGCTAAATGATGCATATGAGGTGATAGAAAAAACTGACACCTAGAAGACAAATATAGTTACATATATTCAGGTTTTCACTGAATAGGGAGAAAACTGCAAACCGGAAATGAAATAAACATAATGTCTATAAACTACAAAACTGAACAGTTTCCTTTTCGGAATTTAATTGGTTCCTCTTAATTGGTTTTTATAGTGGCAGTTGCACATTAATTGCCTGAGAAAATTACTTTGAGGAAATGTGAGTGGCATGTTTTTAAGATAGGAAGAGTTTGTGCAAAACTTATAAGAAACCGGCTGTAAATCACAAGATAAAATATATAATTGCATTTTATTTTATTTATTTGTGGAATGCATAGTTCTTGAATATATTGCTGTGTTTTTTTATGCCCCTAACTCCCCATAATATAGTGTTATTCCTTGTCGTTGTACACGCCTTTGTGTGTGTATGTATGTTTGTGTGTGTCCAATTGCTCGGAAAATCATGTCCAACTGAGAAATTTCTTATCGAGGGTCAGATTTCAGAAACAGCTGGGTTCTATTGATCACGATAATGACATAACGTGAAAAAGTGTCACATGCGATACCAATACCCATATCTGAAAGGTCAAGGCCACAATGCTCTTCAGTTTTGGGTCATAACATTACATAGCATGTGTTGGGGTAGGGTGAGTTGGGAGGCACATTGGTGTTCAGACTGGATACAATACTATTAGTTTTAAGACTAGTAAAGCATGTTTTTGCAATAATGTTAAACCATGACAGTGATAATAATGTAGCTTTGCAGACCTCGTCATACTCATAGCAACAACTTCTACACATCAGCAAATACGTAATCAGTTTTATGGAGTTTGCACAGTAGCATATAAGTGTGGATATAGTATATATTTGAAAAGTGTGTTCTTATTTGATATATTTTCAGTGTTAGTAGCGGGGAGGACAATTTAGAGAAGTTACAGGAATTAGAGAGACTTCTTGCACAGGCTCAGCACGAGAAAATGAGGCTTATGGAGGACCAGGTAACATTTCTGTCAAACTTCATAGCGACTGTTCTCAAATTTTGCATCGATATTCGTCTTAACCCTTACCCTGCTAAATTTCTATAATGAACTTGTCCATCTTTCAGTTTGTACAGTACCATTAACTGTTAAAAATGGTGCTTACCAAAAAGATACTGACTGAATGGCGATAAGTGCAGATCATGATCAGACTACACTTGACGCAAAGGCAGAATCAATCGTTTCCAGCATGATAAGGGTTAAAACTCTCTAATGAAGTACAATATAAGTGTCTTGTAAGAATGGGTTCATTTTCAGCTTACCTTTATGACATGCAAAGGTGAGATATTGTGGTCACTTTTTGTCCATTCTCTGAATGTTCAACTGTCCACACTTAATGAATGACTTTCCCTGAAACCATTTGGGTGAATTTGGACAAGAAGTGATCCTTGTGGAAGAGGGAATTAAAGAAACAGTTCTTTGTTGGCAGCATTTCAACAATTTGGGTTGGCATTCTACAGAACTATATGAAAGAGAGCTGAAATATCTTACAATTTTATGCCAGAAACAGTTTCTAGACAGCTAAGTCAATATGTTGAGATGAAATGAGTTTAGGGTATAAGTCTTCTAATCTAAGTTTAACTTCTAGCCTGCCGGCGGCAAGTGTTTTGCCTTCAGAGCCAGTGCAGACCAAGATCATGGTCTGCACTGTTCGCTATTCAGTCAGTAAATTTTCAGTACACCCCCTCAAATAATAAATGGTATTACCCTAACTAAATGATACAAATCATAAAATGGTTAGAAATGTGACAAAAAAATGTGGATCAGTGATAAATTGAAAAAAAAACAACAAAAAAAAAACACTCTTCATGTCTGTTCATCTGTCTGTCAGCCATGAGAAATTTCTTCTCAAGAATGAAAAATTTTGCAACAGAATAAATGTTTTATCTTAAAATTCTGCTAATTAATGTTCTGGTTTCTTGCTGAGAGGGGCACTGATGACCACAACCAGTTCAAGCCCGTCGCTCTTTTGGTCAAGTGGCAAAATTTTTAATAAAACATTGCATTATATAAATATAGCAAGTCTCTGGTCATTTAGCGATTGAACTGTCCGTCTGACCAAACCTGATTGCCTGCAGCCCACATAAATGACCCAGTTTAGTTCATACTCACTCTCAACAAGCCTTGTGGCAACACCTACAAACTGACTTATATATATGAATGACACTGACCTTCATAATATTATGATCTTCACTTTTAAACCTCAAAAAACAACATCTTTGGTCATACACCCATGGGCATGATTTTGCATTTTGAAAATGCAGCTCCATGGTGTTTTTTTTGTCGTTTTTAGCTCACCTGAGCACTTCGTGCTCAAAGGTGAGCTTTTGTGATCGCCCTGTGTCCGTCGTCGCCCGTCGTCAACAATTTGACTGTTAACACTCTAGAGGTCACAATTTTAGCCCAATCTTATTGAAACTTGGTCAAAATGTTATCCTCAATAAAATCTTGGACGAGTTTGATATTGGGTCATCTTGGGTCAAAAACTAGGTCATCAGGTTAAATCAGAGGAAAAGCTTGTTAACACTCTAGAGGTCAAAATTTTAGCTCAATCTTTATGAAACTTGGTCAGAATGTTACCCTCAATAAAATCTTGGACGAGTTCGATATTGGGTCATCTGGGGTCAAAAACTAGGTCATCAGGTCAAATCAAAGGAGAAGCTTTTTAACACTCAGTAGAGGCCACATTTATGACTGTATCTTCAAGTTCATGATTCTTGGTCAGAATGTTAATCTTGATGGTCTCAAGGTCAAGGTCGAATCAGGGTCATGTAGGATCAAAAACTAGGTCACCAGGTCAAATCAAAGGAAAAGCTAGTTAACACTGTAGAGGCCACATTTATGACCATATCTTAATGAAACTTGGTCAGAATGTCAGGGCTCTCGTTTGCTTTTTGGGACTAGGGCCAGGGTCCATGCAAGGTGGGAACTTCGCATGATTTTTCAAAAAGATTTTTTGGGGGAATTTCAAACGCGAAAAGAAATGCAAACAAATATAAACATTCTTTTCAACTTTAAATCTACTGACCCAAACCTGAACTCTGCTGTATGAATTCTGCCAAATATAAACAACCTTATAATAATACATTATACATTCATTATATTACTGAACATACCGTTGAAACTCGTGTATAAATGCACAATTTTTTTTACCCCGGACTCCCCCCCCCCCCCCCAAAAAAAGGCAAAAGGGCGGTGATTTCGGGCAGAAGGGCGGTGCTAAAAATGGGCAGGGCGCTGCGCCCTACTATTCCGCTCTAGAAAAATCCCTATTATTTAGACATCACACTTTGTATTTTTTCTCTGAGCCACTGAATTTTTGGAAACAATGAAATTTTAAGGCAAAAAAATCAACTGCAAAGCGCTTAGCACTGATATTCTTGGACTTGAGGGGGGGATTTTTTTGAAATAGGGGGAAAAAAACATACCATTTTGAGGGGGGAATGGGGCCGATATTCGGCCCCAAATTTTGCCAAACGAGAGCCCTGAATGTTGATCTTGATGATCTATAGGTCAAGTTCAAATCTGGGTCAGGTGGGGTCAAAAACTAGGGCACTGGGTCAAATCAAAGGAAAAGCTAGTTAACACTTTAGAGATCACATTTATGACCATATCTTTAGGAAACTTGGTCAGAATATTAATCTTGATGATCTTTAGGTCAATAGGTCAGGTGAGCGATACAGGGCCTTCATGGCCCTCATGTTTGAAAGACAATCCGCACTTCCAAATTTACAGAATTATTACATTAAAATGCCATTTAAGGTAAAAAGTTCTTGCTGAATGTTGTACAAATAAATACATAACAAATATTATATTAAAAATACTTTGCCTGTTACTGAGATGTAATTAAGAATCTCCTTAAGGATATGCTATAAATCTCTGTTTGATGAAAGGAAGCAATTTTGTTTACCATATTGCCATGGCAGGATGAAGGTCAATTAACAAGCAATTACATAATTAATTACAGGAAATGGTCTGGCAATTCCTTGATATAATTTACTGATATTTAAAAGTAGGGCTATAAATATTGATTTTAAATACACAAGGTGTTGTTTGTTTTTGGTGGAGGCTGATTAAAACAAATGGTCCCTTTTAAAGTTACAGACAGAGTCTTTATTAATTTTAAAAAAATTTCGCGTTTATATCATTTTTTATGCGGGTAAGGTCCCAGTTTTTCATCTTTTAAAAACCCAAAAAAATAAAAGTTTTTAAAAAAGGGATTGAATTGTTAAAATTTTATTTTGGGTGAAGAAAAATTTACATGTAGGTGGGGCAAATATTAGTTTGGGGAACTGTCCCTAGGGTGAGACAGATATACCCTGAGCGGGCAAATATAGGTTCCATATACTTCGGCTGAACATCTTATGTCACCTTTAATAAATATTGCAAAGTTGTCGAATTACAAGGGAAGTTAGTACTGATGCTGGAATGATAACATATAAAATAAAACGTAAAAAAAACTGTAATTAGCTACAGTATGTAAACTGTCATGGGGAAGACAAATTTTCGCTTTGATGTGGCTATTTGCGGTGTTGGAAGGGAGACAACTTTTCTTCATATGCATTTAGGTTTATTGGAGTTGTCTGCCTTTAAATAAGCAAGTTGTTTGTTTTGGGTTTAGTATTTCAGTTGGGTTTAGTATTTCAGTTGAATAATGGAAGCAGAAAACCCTAACCGAAATTCCTTGACTTTACCTTTTCTAACTGTTTTTCGAAGTAACTCCCAAAACCTCCCACATGAATCAGGGTGGCAGACGAAATAATTCGACACGCTGTCTTTTATAAAAATTGCCAGGGAGAACAAACCTCGCACAGGGACAAACTTAACCCATATTAGTAGTTTCCCCTGCCCTCCCTATTGAGCTAAAAAGCTACAAGCTTCAATGATATTTTTCCTTGATTGTTTTTTTTCCATTTGGGAAAGATGATTTTGTTAAAAACCAGCCATTAAAGTCATTTTTATGGGGGGGACAGCTTGCTTAATTAAAAGGCAGAAAATGCGACTTTTTTAATTTGCCATGAAAAATTGTTTATTTTATTTTTTTTGAAATTTTAAAGGCTTTTTAAATGAAAAAAAAGAGTTTTGAATTTTTCATCGGGATTTAAAGAAAATTAGTTTCACAAGTCGTTTAAAAGGGCATTGTTTAATGGTAGAGGATGTTAAACAAATAAAAAGAAAATAAAGATTTGGGAAAAAAAAACAACGTTTAACAAAAAAATTTGTTTTTTTGCCTTGGTCATTTAGAGTAAAAGAGAAAGACGTCGATCCAAGGGAGCAGTTTGCCCAAAGGGAAAGGGCATCCAGTATGTTGTCCGGGGATCAAAAGTAAATGTGTCTGAGTCTTTTTACTCTTTACGATTCAGTTTCGAATTGTAGGTACTTGCACTTTCACCCGGGTTTCAGCCCAGGAACCCCGGGTTAGGTCAAACTGAAATACTACGAATAGGGGGTTAAAAATTTTACCCTTCTAAATTTCTAATGAATTTGCCATCTTTCAATTTGGAAGTACCATAAGATGTTAAAAGGGTGCTTACTAAAAAGATACTGACTGAATGGCAAACAGTGCAGTTCTTGATCAGACTGCACAATTGCAGGGTCAAGACTAAACGGGTCCAAAGGCAAAATCATTTTGTGTCCACATGAAAAGGTTAAACCTTAAATTACCCCGGGGGACTATACGTTAGGACATAGTTTGTTGGTACATAAAATGTTACATGTTTTTATTTGTAAGAAACGTAATTCTTTTTTTCAGAGAACCGGGAGAACAGAGTTGGCGCTACACAGGAGCGGCGAAACTGAGGAGCTGGAGAGAAAACTCCGTGAGGAGACGCAGCTGAGAGAAGAACTTGTAGCGCAACAGATTAAATACAGGGAGAAACAAAAGCAGCAGGTAAATAGGCACTTGATGGACTTGGCACGAAACTATTGTTTCTTGTTCTTTATTTATATACAGTTACAATAGTTTCGTGCTTAGCCCTTGAAATTTTATCAATTGAAATTTGAAGTTTCTTATTAAAAATAGACCATCTGATCACATAATTTAAAATTGATGATGTCCACTTGAAATGTTGTCAAGTTTTCTCCAACTCCCATCTTCCCAAAAAGAAAATGTTGTTTTTGGCATGTGATTTCGACAGATTTGCAGAATCCACCTCCCTACACACATATTTACGTAAGAAAATCTTTTCTATATAGTAAAATAAAACTTTATGAAAATGCTTAAGTTGTAAGATTGCTGTATTTTGACAATATTTTCCTTGAAATGCAAGGGAGGTAACTAACCAGAGAATTTTAGCTGTGTATCTGCTGTATTTATAGCTCTTGAACTGACAGTTTGGAGTTTTTTTTGTAGTGCAGAAATTACGTATTTAAATTTACAATTCTTTTTTGAGTAAAATAGACCTTTTTAGCTTGCTCTTTGAATATAGAAAAGCTGTTGTATATTTGCCAAAATCGCGTCGGGGGTCATCCCTTGATTAAATTTCGCAGCAACATCATGCTTGGGTAATCATTACATTTTTTTTATAAACTTCATAAAGGCTTCCTTTCTTCGAACGTTCTTGATTAAATTTGATAAGGAAAGGGCCCTTTTACTAGGTTTGAAAATTTTGGTCAAAATTTCGTTTGCAATGATAGACCTGTATTGCGGGAACAATGCAGTGTTCAAATGAAATTTAAATCAAGTTCTCATCACCCAATCTACTGAAATAGTCAGTGTGGGTACTCTTTGTTAAATTTGATTCAAATTATGGCCCTTTTTTTTGACGTAGAAAATTCAGTTTTTGTGTGCAACTGTAAAATTATGTATGAAAAACAACTATATACATAGGACTGAAACTTCATACATTGTCCATTCATAACCAAGTTAACAGCCTCCTGCTTAGCTGGTGGGGGAGGACGTTGAAAGGGATAGCGGGATCAAAGTTCGACCCCCGGAGGGGCGTTGTTCTCGTGCGATTTTGATAAAGGACATTGGTCTTAGTCTTCATCCTCCACCTCTGATAATTCATGTGGGAAGTTGGCGTTACTTGCGAGAACGGGTTTTGTAGGGTAAGAATCTAGGAACACGTTAATTTAATCCCCGCCATTACACGACAGAAATCGTTAAAAACAGTGTTAAACCCAAAACAAAAATCTAACAAAGTTAGGAAATTGTTTAAAATTTAATTCTTTATTTGACTGAGAAAATTTTGGGTAAAAGTAGCAAGTTTTTTATCATGCCATAAAAAAATTTTCAAAATCTGAATTTTTAAAATGAATAACAGGTAACATTATGTCTTGCACGCGTGGCTTGTTTGGCTTAGATATTGATGAATGTTTACACCTGCTTATAGCGCTTTTGTCCATTTTGGTTTGTGTCATGTTCAGCGTTTTAATTAAAAACTTTTATTTTATAGTTCCCTTAATTTTAAAAAAAAAAACAAACATTCAAGTTTTTAAAGTTTTGTTATGTTAATTTTCACCTCATCAAAAAAACAAAATATGTCCTCAGGTGCCATTTTTGTTTTAAAGTGATGATTTATTGCAAATATTATTGAAAATAAGAATTTGAAATATAGGTATTTTCATTATTATTCATGCTACAGTATTAAATAGGTTTAGATTTCACGTGGTTCATATGAAGAAAATCCCTAAATATTATCGTTAGAACTGTCCAAGGTTGTTTTAATAAAGTTTTTTAAAAATACATTTCGGGGCCCGTCCACTAACCAGATCTTGCCATAGAAGAAAATTCGTTTTAAAAATGCATAAGAAAACGGCTGGAACAATTTAGAAATGTGCCAAAAGTTATTATAATTCGAACAATGCAAGGATTTTCGTCAAAAGGCGGGAAAATAAAAATTTGGCATAAAGTTGGTTTGTGTTCGACAAATAAAAGATCTTTTTTTTTATGTTGAAAAAAAGTGAAAAAAGCCCCGCGGGGGTATATACTTTCAAGCAATTGAGGAAGTGTATGTGGATCATTTACGAACTGTTAAAAGTCCGAACCAAAAATTGACTTTCTGTGTGAAAACGTATGAAAGGACATACTATCTGGTGGCACCGACAGCGGAAGCTATGAGGATTTGGATAGATGTGATATTTACCGGAGCAGAAGGATACCAGCAGTTTCTTCAATAATGTACGCCCCGCTTAGCAATGACATTCTAATTTTTGGGGTTTTAGCGCAAAACTTTTGTTCTTATTCTTAATTTATACCAGTAGCAATGTTTCGCGCTTGCCCATTTTTTTTTGCGTAAAAATGTAAATTTTCCTGGAAAACATTTTTTATATGAAAAGAAAACAAAACAATGCCATATAATGACATGGGGGGAAACTTTTTAATTTTTTAAATAAATATATTATAGCCGTTGTTTTTTTTTCTTTAACAAGAATAAAATTTTGATAGATATTTTTTTTTTATAAAGTTAAAACCGTTTTGGTCTTTTAGACCAATACTTTTGTAAAAAATTTGCTTTTTGACTTTTTTGCCCCTCATATGTATGTACTCAAATCTCTATTTTAAAAGTTGATTATGAAAATAAGGATTTTATGCAAAAAATATCCAATCTGAAAATAGTTATTTTGGGCTTTAAAGTTAATAAAGTATCGCCCAAACTGAAGTCAGCTTGTCTAAGATTATTTTATTACAAAGAAATAATGAATGAAAAATGCAGTTTTGAAATATTGGAAATCTATTCATTTGTATTGTGTATGCCATTGAATACGTGTATATTCTGGAATAAACAGACAATATGTAAGTTTCAAAATGCATATTATTCTAACTTATTTTAACAAAAATATTTTTGTAATTGTCATTTTTGTTTTTAAAGACATTGATGTAAATTCGAAATTTAAGTTTAGGAATACAGGATCAATCTTTATTTTAGTGTTTTTTTAAAAGTTGGAGGAATACAGACAAAATTTTCCCTGCATTTTCATTTTGACTTGGCAAAAATACTGCCTATGGTTTTTTTAAAGAAAATTAAGTTGGAAAACAAATAAGTTTAATCTTAGAAATTGTATTTTTTTTTATTAAATTTTGAGAATTTTTTTGCCTTGGTCAAATTTAGCAGAGGATTTTGTACTACACTTAGTTTGGGGAAAGGTTGTTTTTAATCTGTAAAAAATCTTTTGATTTTTGGGCTAAATTTTTCGTGTTTGACCAAAAAGGCAAGTTTCATGGGGGTTTTAAAATTTGTGGATTTTGAAGATAAAATGAAGGGGAATATTTTTGTTTGTTGCGACTTAATTTTGATTTGATAAAACCGTGAAATCCCTCAAAAAAGATTCCTATAAAATTAATGATTTCGATTTTTTTGGGACAATTCTTTGAAATAATGTTTACCACCAAATTTTTAACAAGGTTTTTAAAGAGCACGCTTTTTTTTATTCAAAAAGGGATCCGGGTTTGGGTAAGGGATTTTTGTTAATTTCAAAATATTTTTACATCGGTTTTATCGCAAAAAAAAAAAAAAGATTTTTTTCTCTGTGAAATTTTTGAAAAATTATTTCTTTTGAATGTATAGAAAATACTTACATAGCAATGTTGCTTTTCTGCTTACTAAGATTTCCGAAAGTTTTTAAAAAAAACCAACAACAAATAACCAAAAATTAAATTTTTAAACTTTTTGTATCCAAAATTTCAACGGAAAAGATGGCATCGAAATTCTATTGTTGTTTGGGTTTTTTTTGACGATTTAAAAATCAAAAATTAATCAAGAGAATTTGAAAAATTAGAACCTTGCTTATTACCACTCATGAAATTCGTTTGAATGATGTATGATATTGTGTTATCTTATTTTTAAAGAGAAATCAAGGAAATTTCTTGTTACAGAAATAAAACTGGACCGAGCAGTTAGCTGATATTGAATGTGTTTTGAACCATGTGGTCGGTACAGAGTAATGCATTTTTTCCACAAGAAAAAACAACCATTTGTTTTTTTTTTTTCCCCCTGGGGAAGAAAAAAATTTAAAAGGGTTGCTTCTTTCTTCTGTGGGATTAGGGAGGGGGCAACTAGTCATTTACGTTGTACGAAAGTATGCTCAGTTCTGCAGGGAAAATTTGCACGGCTTTGGGAAGCGAAATATTATTCGAAAAAAGAATGAGTGAAATTTTCTCGATGCAAAGGTAATAACTTTTTATTACATAGGGATCAACACATTATTTTATCGTATTAATATTTTGAATTTGTTTGATCACCTGAAAAAATTGACAGTTCTAACCTAAATAAAAATTATAAAGCAAAGACACACAATAAAATGACATTGTGCTCCCGATAGAAAATCAGACTCAGTATGGAAAAATATTATTTAAATTTTTCATGGTGGTAGCTTAGAGGAAATCTATCAAAGGGGCTAGTGTTTTGGGGTAACGAGCGCGAGAGCCGGGTATTTCCTCTAACCTACAACCCCTGATTGAATGCCAAATTTAACAATAAAGTAAAAACAATTTTTAACAAATGATTTTTATACCTTTTCTTACAGTAGCGATTTTCAAAGCGTTGGAAAACTTTTTTTTCCGTAAAAATGAAGTACGTCTGATGTTACAAATTCAAACGATGTAATAGTTTGGTTTTATTTTATCATCCGCAATTAATGTTAGTTTTTTTTTCTGAAAATAAGTTTTTTTGAATGGGGGAAAAATGTTATAAGGGCTTCAAGGTTTTGATTTTTCACCCGGGTTTTTCTTAAAAAAAAAAAATTATACAAAACGCTACCAATTGTTTTCCTTTTGTATTGATTTTGGGCCCAAGTTTGTTTTCGGAAAATAGAAAAAAAATTATGTAAAAATTCTTTTTATGGTTGAATTTTTGACCAAATAAAAAAAATTGTAGCTAAACAAAAACTGCCTTGGATTAGTACAAAAAACCCAAAATTTTTTGCCTTTTGTTAACATCTGTTTCTTTTAATTAAAATTTTTTTTTAAATTTATTGTTAAACTTAATTTTTTCCCAAAAATTTTCATATTTGTTTTTAAGAATTTAAAAAGCAAAGGGCATTGTGGCTGTTGAATTTGATTCACCTGCCTTTCTTTGCTGCACATTCAAAACATGGCTTAAGGTGTACAAATTCTTTCATGTGAGAAAGCAATCTAGCCGGCTTGTGAAAGGTTTGTGGTTCTATCCACATGCCAACCCGAGTCTGAGCATTAAGAAAGCACCCAGGGTTTTTTTTTTTTTTTTTTTCCAATATTAAAAGTTGCCAATTTTCTGGGTTACTTTTTTGCTTTATCAATAATTCACTTTTTTTTTTTTAAAATAAAGACCCCTAGATGCTTTTGTTTTTTTCGGGAAAAAAATGTTAAAATTTCTTTTAAAATTTTAAATAAAACTAAAAATATGTTTTTTTTAGGGATTGACCATGTAAAAGAGGATGGAAAAAACTAGAAAAGAGTTGGAGAATATTTTATTTGAGAAGATAACATACATACCAAAGCATGACAACAAACTTGTTTTTCATTAAAACTTTCACAAAAACAAGGGAAAAAAGAAAGAAAAAAAATAAAAAAATCATACAAAACAGTTAAAATTTTTTTCTCGTCATATGTGTACAATATTTTTCAATGAAATTATGTAAATCCATAAGGTTTTAGCTGTTCAAGAGCAATGGGGAATTTATGGTGTTTTTTCTCCCAAAATGATACATGGTCTTGTAACCACTAGTAGGTCGCCTTGATTTTGTTACTAGGCAAACAGTTATTGAAATTATTTTTTACTTTCTACAAAAAAACTATTTGAAGAAGTTAATTATTGACGTGTAATTTAAAAAGAATGCAGATGGAAGTTTCTCAAATTTTGAAGACAAAAATCAAAAGTTGAAAATAATTTTTTCTATTTCATTTATCAAGGGGGGTGTCGATTAAGCAGGAACCAAAATTTAAAGTCCTGAGTTATTTCTTCTTTTGCATTGTAACTTTACAGAATTTTGCTCCAAGAGAAGGCAAACTGCCAGGTCCCCCAAAGATTTTCCCTTTCATTTTTCGAACATGATTTAATCTTTAACCACAAAGGACATACTTTGGTAATAGATACATTGACAAACTTCCCGCTGAGTTTTTTCAAAAAAATAGAAAAAATTCATGGGTATAATTTCCCTTTTTTACATAAGTGTAAACCCCTTTCCCGCTAAAATTTTTTTAAAAAACGTCCATCTTTTTTTTGGACAGTACCATTTAATGTTTAAAAAGGGGGGCATCCATAAAAATATGACCCGAAGGGGAACATTTCGATCATATCGACTGCCTGATGTGCGGCTGATCTTGTCTCCTGGCGCAAAGCGAATTAATCGGGTCCGCTTTTATAAGGGTTAGCTTCATATTTTTGCCTTTTTCTTTTTTTTCTACTTTTAGTAACATGATGAAAAAATTTTTTGTTGTATTTCCCTCAAATGAGCTTTTATATAAAGATTTAAAAATTGCATATTTCTTTGTTTTATTTTTAAGGAAATGGTTTCGTATGTTGTACAAAATTTCGTTATAGTTGCCAACAGAGCTCGACGATTCATGGTGAGCTTTTTTGAGCTTACTCCTGGATGTAAATTGTATGGGCCGGGCAAGATGAGGTACCTTGGGTTTGCCATAGAGGGACAAAGTTGGTGACAGTTCAGGTTTTACATTTTAAAGTAAAAGCGTATTTTTAACCATGATTAAGTCTGAAGATTTCAACAATTTTTAAAACCCAGGGAAGGGTCACAGGACCGGGGGAACGATTTGGGGAAATGTTCGAACTTGGAAAATTTATTATTTTTACATATCTGGAAGGTTTCCCAAAATTGTTTGTTAAAAAAATATTTTTTTGATTTTATTTTATTATATACATTTTCATTACAGCAGTTAAAATAAAATTACAACAGGGTTTAAGAAGTAAATCAAAGACTTTTTAATCATAGCAAAAACAAACTTACATAAAAATAAAACATTTTGGAGAAAAAAAACACTAATTATGCGCTGAAAACCCTAAGAAAAAGGTGATAAGTTATTAAAAAGATTCCGTAATGTTAATTCAAATAAGATAATATTTTTCGAGTTTTAGTTTATGCTTTAAAAGTTCTGCACACCCAATAAAATTTTTTTCCCCGAGTACAGTTTTTATTAAAACCGATACATGATTTTTTTAAATTAAAAAACTTTATCGCTTTAAAAAAAGAATGCTTTTTAGCTGTATTTAAAAGGGCCTTTAAACAAGTTTTCTAAAGACAGATACTTTATAGATTTTTGGGTTTTAAAAAGTCGTACGGTGACATTAACGACAGATTTTTAAAAGTGTATAACATTACTTTTAAAAGTTTCACTGTTAAATATTGTGTTTCAAAAATTTTATCTTTAGACAATATTACCCAAATCAAAATTAATAAACTAATTTGCCATTGTTAGTGCAATTGTTATGTTATAATATGTTTTAAGCTACTACACAAAATTACTTTTTCAATGTGTTGATCATTACATCTATTTTTTTTAAGTAGAATTTCCCCTGAAGTGTTTCCCCCCCTTGCTCTTCAAAAAGCTGTAGTTGGAACCCCTATGTACATTTTACCCAACCTGTTTCCTGATTTCACTCTCCTTTGCTCCTACGAATGCAGGTAGTGTAGCCTTGTCTTATTAGTAATTTGCAATACCTTACCCGCGTACACCAACCAAAGGCAGAATATTTTTTTAAAAGATGAACAAACGGACAGTAAATTGGTACTTCCCCCGACAGGTGCGTGAAAATACCCGTGGAAATTGATCCCGGGTCCGTTTTTTTAACACACTGTCAATACAATGATCTTGTCCGTCTTATCAAGGGTTTATCTGTCACTGGTGTGCATAAAATGCGACAGAAGGCCAACGTTTCTTGCATATGAAATTAAGAAAAAAAAATATTTCACCCAAAAAAATTTTTTTCAGAGCTTATCCTTATTGCAGTTTGCAAAAGAAAAACAAAAAACATTGATAAAAGGGGACCTCAAATTTAAAACTAGTTAGTATTGTTAAAAAAATTTATAGTTGCTCTACCAAAATACGGTATACCAAATATGTTCTTTTTTTGCTTAATTGAATCTGTTACGGCATATAAATTTCAATAAAACTGGAATGAAAACAGTTACAAATTTTAACTTCAGCCAACGACACAATTCCATGTAATATTTCATACGTTAAATTTTTTTAACCTTTTCAGAATTTGAAAAAATTGTGAAATTTTACATCGTCCTCTCATCTATAAAAAGATCATTTCCTTTGGGGTTCAGAAAGACTGTTTTTTTCTTCTCCATGTCGTTCGTGAAATTCGCTCGTAGTTTCAAATGTATTTTTGAAAAAAACGAAAAAAAAGGAAAATTAAAAAAATTTCCTTTTTAAAACTATACCCGTAAAAATATTTAAGTAATTATGGTTAATTCATAGATTTGGAACTTTAAATTTTTCTTTCTTGTTCTCGATGTTGCAGAAAAAATCAAAGTAAATTAAATTCATTACTAAAATCGCAACAGATGGTAGTAGGGGTATTTTGAAACTTGAAGTTACAAATTAATTTTTAAATTTTTTAAAAAAATTTTTAATCTTAAATTTTTTTCTTTATTTAAAAAATAATGAGTATGAGTTTAATTTTACAAAATTTTAAAAAAAAACAGTGTTTGTGTATTTAAATTTTTTAAAAATATTACTACGTAATAACATTTTACCCGAAAAGCAAGTACATTAGAAACATGGAGTCTAAATTGCGTTTTAGAAAACAATGCAAAATATACGCGCAAAAAGGATTTTGGAACAATTTAAAACTGTTTATTGTGTTATGAAAAAAAAAAAGTTCCATTTGGCGTTTCATTTCTTTAAAATGAGTGTTATAAAAATTTTTTTTAAAAGTACTTAAAATGAAAGTTGAGGAAATCTCTGATACGAAAAATTTTAAATTTTAAAACCCATATGGCTGTTCTTCATAAAAAATTACTTTTCATGGGGCGCAGAAATTGTTCTTCCCTTTAAAAAATTAAAAAAAAGTTTTGTCCCTACGATGGATCCCAAAATTTTTTCAAAAAGTTACCCTTTCAATTCTGGGGGAATTTTAGGCTGAGACTTTATTGCAAATGTATCAAAAATGAAAAGGTTATTTTTTAAAAGGCGTAAAATGTTGAAAAGTATGGCCCCTTTAGCAGGGCCCATTTCCCCGGGAGAATTAGTGTAGTTTTTATCAGTTCAAAACTGACAAATTTTTTTGTGGTAAAAAATGCTTTTTTATGCTGTTAATTATTTCTTTATCCCTTTTTTTCAATGAATTTGGGTTGTTCGATTTTTTTTCAAAAAGAAAGGAAAAAATAAAAGCTAGATTCATAAGTAACATAATAGAACTTTCCTTCCTCTTCTCTTGCCCGTGTCTTTTTTTTCCTTTTTCTGTGAAGTTATTTCTCAAATCTTTAAATCTGTCGGTGATATGGGGAAATGTCTCTGTATCTCCTTTAAAAATGTTAAGGGCGGAACTTTATTTTCTTTATCTCACTTTCAATTTTTTCTACCTTTTAAATTCCGTCGGATCTCTTTTTAAAATTTTTTTCCTCGTAAGCGAATTTGGAAAAAATCCTTTCTTTTTCCCAAAAAAATTTAAACTGTATATTGAACCCAAAAAAACACACGCATATACTGGGAGAACAACATTTTTCTTACATTACTGAAAAAACCAAAGGGCAAATAAATTTTTGCTTCGTGACTTTTGTATGTGACTTGCCAAACATCAAGTGTTTTTTAGGAAAAAAAGGGGTTTTTCAAAAGTAGTGTTAATAGATCGCTTCATTTTTCATTTTAAAATTAATTTACTCCTTCGAAATTTTTTTTTATTAAATTTTCACCCTTTTTGGAAGAACAGTTTTTGTTTGCAATATTTAGCACTCTGTAACAGACGAACGCTATCAAAAAACAAAAATGATAACAATCGATTTTTCGGTGGCCAGTATATCTTCGCTAATTTAATGAATTCAAATGTATAAAAAACGGAAAACAATATTTTATTATGCAACTTTTAAAAACAAAAGTATTACTTTATTAAAATTTTTTGTAATTTTTTAATTTTTAATATCCCAGATGCAAAGGAAAACAACTGTAAAATTGTTAGATTATTTTATGCCCGTTTTCCCCCTTTTAACCTGTTTCTGCACTTGTTGCAGGAACAGTTTTCATTGTACTGTGTTACGTCAATTCATCTTATTTTAAATGTAATATATTGTACCTATCTTGTGACAGGGAAGTTATATTACATATTAAAGCCTTAAGGATAATGGAAAAAGCTTTCTGGCATTTCATTGTTTAGTTCTGTTTGATTTAGAGGTTGTAGATAATACTTTTTTAGTTACTCAAAATTTCAAAGGAATCTTAATAATATAAAAAGATGTATCTCGGAATTTTGGTAAGTACTACTTAATAATTTGTACATGATTTTCTTCCTGTGAAAATAAAACACCACTTATTATTTCTGGACGGAGACAAACAACAATAAAATTGTATCTTCATATTTGCATATATATCTCGCTCTAGAAATAAAGGATAAGGATCATTTTATAATTAGGTCTAACCATATAACTGTAAAACGCATAATTTGTTTTGACGATATGAGCAAAATCTGTTTTTCAGTTGTACTGCCCTTTGATTTTTTTTCTAGATAGAGGGCATTAGTAAATAGAGATAAGTATGCATTCCTGTGACACCCATGAAATATAAAGAAAAAATATATATGTAATCTTTATTTAATTTGTTTTGCAAACAATTATGTTTTCAATATGTTTAATACACTTCATTTTACACAGGCCCCCAAAACACGAAGGAATCTATAACATATCCTCTTCTGCAACAAGCACTCTTCTTACACCAACAAAAACTAGGCTGGAAACTCCACATTCATGCTATTGTAGACAGTGCAGTTGCGGGTGGAGTGGACAAAAATACTACTTCAAAAAATTACTTTTATTAACTCATTTTGTTAGAGCAACATTTGAACAATATAAAATCAAACATTTTGGTTAAAATAATATATACATAATACACTGCAAAACACTTATAGAGTACATTACAGAAGGTATTTTTATTCTGAATGATTGTAATTGAATTGCAATCACAAACATTTGAATTGTACGTCATTTGTTTAAATGCATCAAATTAAGATATATTTTTGTTCAAAACAAAACATGTGACAGTCAGGTAATAACAAAGACCTTATAAGGTAAATATTTTATGGATATTGATCATACCTGCTCAATGAATTCCATATGTAACAACATAATGATCATTTCATTAGATTTGAATTTCTTTGATTCGATTTCAAATAAACGTGGACAGTTATGTTAATTTTTGAACGACCCCTTAAGGGACAACACAGGAGGAAGATATTTTCACAGTTTTACAGATGATACATTGAAGAAGTTGCTAACTGATTTATCTAGTGATCTGAACATTGCAAAAACAGATCATTGATAAATAAGAGTGTAGAATTTTGAACAAAGGCATTTTTATTTTGACACAAGTTATTTTGTGAATCTTGTTCGCATAAGCTACATACAGGCTTTTCGTTGTTTTTACTTTTTAGAAATGCACGACATGCTGACAATCCAATCTTCGTATAAAAACAAACTATCCAGCCAATTATTCGTAATGTAGTAATGTAAATCATCTATGTTCTTTTTGCACAAATTCCTGAAAGTCCATATTCTTAATGGGGAAAGAATCCAGAACACACAGTGATATACAAATGTAGGAGCACCCCCATCCCCCTTATATTGTACATCATCAATGTGAGAATGATTGGATTAGACACTGTTTGTCCCAGAAACAGTTGTTGAAAGGGTCATGTATAATAAGGAGTGATTTGGGACGCCTTTCCAATTTTATTTAAATATGTTTCATTAACTTCACAAATGTATTTTTTTCTCATTTCAGTTGCCAAATTTCTCAAATACTCCATTAAATTCATAAAATAATAATTTATCTATACGTGTCTGTCTGTTTGTAAATATTTGCTTGATAAGGGTGTATACGTAAAGAAAGTAAACAAGAGGGCCATGAAGGCATCGCTCACCTGACCTACTGCCCTAATGATGATCAAGATTAACATTCTGACCAAGTTTCATTAAGATATGATCATAAATGTGGCCTCTACGTAATAGAGTATGCAGAAAAAAATGATAAACCGGGCATTTTATTTTTTGCTGACTTTGAAAAAGCTTTTGATAGCCTAAATCACGCATTTATTGCTAAAACACTGGATCTTTTTAATTTTGGTCCAAATTTGAAAACTTGGGTAAATGTACTTTATAAAAACTCGACAAGTTGTATACTATATAACGGTTTCTTGTCTGATTCCTTTAATATTAAACGAGGAGTGAGACAAGGCTGTCCTTTGTCCCCTTACATATTTATTTTAGCTATTGAACTACTCTCTTTAGCCATTAGAGAAAATAAGAATATTAAAGGATTCAAGATATTTGATATAGAAGTTAAAAACATCATGTTTGCAGACGATGCCACTCTGCTTTTAGACAGTTCTGAAAACAGTTTTAAAGAAACGATAAACATCTTTGAACAATTTTCGTTTATCTCAGGCCTTAAACTAAACTATAATAAATGTACAGTTCTTAGGATAGGCTCGCTCCGAAATCAACATGACCTAGTATACTGTAGTATACTGTAGAAAAAAATATGAAAACATTACATGGACTTCAGAAAGTGTAAAAACCCTAGGTGTAACTTTTCATTCAAGTACTGATGAAATACTTAGACTAAATTATGATAATAGATTATCACAATTTCAATCGGACATTAATAGATGGAAAGCTAGACACCTTACAACTATAGGTAATATTTCAGTATTGAAATCACTAATTCTTCCAAAGTTATCTTTTTTGTTTTCTGTTCTACCTAATCCTTCGGATGAAATTATAAAACGAATTACTCAAAGTTGTTATGAATTCATATGGAACTCAAAAAGGGATAAAGTTAAAAGGGACATAATAATACAAGAATTTGAAAATGGGGGCCTGAATATGATCGACATACCAATATTTTTAAACTCCTTAAAATCAAGCTGGATTAAAAGAATAATAAGCGACTCAAATAATGGACTGTGGAAAAAAGTAATAAAGAAACACATGCAACACTTAGGAGGAATATCTTTATTCAAATGCAATATAAATACAAAAGACATATTAAAACTAAAGTTAAAAAACAAATTCATAAATGATATATTAGTTGCATGGAGTAAAATAAATTTTATTGAAAATACTCAAAACATATTAGAACAAATCGTTTGGCAAAATTCATATGTGAAGAATAATGACTCTCTACTTTTGTTCCCGCTATGGAAAATTAAAAACATAAACCGTATTAAAGATGTTTATGATGCAGACACAAATAATTTCAAAACTTTCAATCAGTTACAAATAGAATACAATATTCCTAATAATGAGTTCTTAAACTATCACATACTTATTTCATCAATTCCAAAAGAATGGAAACGAAAGTTAAAAAACATTATACCCCTATAATATCTGACAAAACAAATACGTATGAAATTCTAGAAAAAACAGAGTCATACGTTTTAAACAAAAAATTAACGCAAATACAGAAACAAAAAAGGCTAATGATTCAAAATGTAAAACCAAAGTCCCAATTAAAATGGGAGAATTACTTCCCAAACAGATCCTTTAACTGGCACGAAATATATAAGAATGCGTTTGTTATCTGTCAAGATAACATTCTACAAAATTTTCATTACAACTTTTTGCACAGAAATATTGCAACAAATAAGTTTCTTTTTAACTGCAGGTTAAATGAGTCCAGTCTTTGTGACTTTTGTAATATGGAAATAGAGAGTCAATAACATCTATTTTGGAGTTGCCAAAAAACACAAATTTTTTGGAACGAATTGTTTCAATGGCTTATTGAAGTTGGTATAGATGTTACTCAAGATAAATTTATATCCTTTTTTCATTCAAGAAATAAAATAATATCATTCATTCTCATGTTTTCCAAATATTACATATATAATTGTAAAACGAAGAAAACAATACCAAACATATCTATCTTTAAACAAAAACTGTCTAACAGATTAAAAATCGAAAAGTATAGAGCTTTTCAAAACTCTTCTCTTGACATTTTCAACAATGATTGGAGAAATTTCATACCAATGTTGAATATGTAATATGTACAAACGATGTTTACTACCAAGGCCGTTACTATTTTTTTTCTCTTTACATTATTCCTGTTCATACTCTTCTTGTTTGTTTCCCTTTATTTCTAGCTATATAGTGCATTCAAAATTATAATATTGTATAAATATCTGTATATGATGTATTGATGTATTGATGTACTTACGAAATAAACGGGCCTTAAAAGTGGTTCAAAAAAAAAAAAAAAAAAAAAAAAAAATAAAAATAAATGTGGCCTCTAGAGTGTTAACTATTTTTTCCTTTTATTTCACCTAGTGACCTACTTTTTAACACCACATGACCCGGATTCGAATTTGACCTAAAGATCATCAAGATTAACATTCTGACCAAGTTTCATGAACGTTATCTAAATTGTTAGCAAGCTTACTATTGGTTTGACCTGGTTACCTAATGTTTTTGACCCCACCTCGTCCAGATTGGAACGTAACCTTAAGATCATCAATATTAACATTCTGACCAAGTTTCATAAAGATATGGTCATAAATGTGGTCTCTAGAGTGTTCACTAGCTTTTCCTTTGATTTGACCTGGTGAGATTAAACTTCTGGCCAAGTTTCATGAAGATAAGTCTTAAATTTGACCTCTAGGTATTAACAAGCTTTACATTTGATTTGAGCTGGCGACCTAGTTTTTTACCCCACAAGACCCAGATTCGAACCTGATCTAGGGAACATCACGACAAACATTCTGATCAATTCTCCATGAGTTTCAAACTTAAACTTAAGTCTCTAGAGTGTTAAGAAGATTTTCCTTTAATTTGACCTGATGACCTAGTTTTCACTCCACCTGACTCAGATTAAAACTTGACTTAAAGATCTTCAAGATTAATATTCTGACCAAGTTTTATTAAGATATGGTCATAAATGAGGCCTCTAGAGTGTTAACGAGTGTTAACTATTTTTTCCTTTTATTTCACCTAGTGACCTAGGTTTTGATCCCACATGATCCGAATTCCTATTTGACCTAAAAATCATCAAGGTTAACATTCTGACCAAGTTTCATGAAGATACAGTCATAAATGTGTCTTCTAGATTGTTAGCAATCTGTACTTTTGATTTGACCCGGTGACCTAGTTGTTGACTCCACCTCACCCAGATTGGAACTTAACCTTAAGATAATCAAGGTTAACATTCTGACAAAGTTTCATGAAGATACAGTCTTAAAGACCTCTAGATTTTTAACAAGCTTTATCTGTAATTTGAGCTTGTGACCTAGGATTTGACCCCACATGACCCAGATTCGAACCTGATCTAGGGGACATCACGACAAACATTCTGATCAATTCCCGCATTCCCGCATGAGTTTCAAACTTAAAATTAGATCTCTAGAATGTGAACAAGCTTTTCTTTTGATTTGACCTGGTGACCTAATTTTTGACCCCACCTGAGTCAGATTAAAACTTTACTTCAAGATTGACATTCTGACCAAGTTTCATTAAGATACAGTCATAAATGTGGCCTCTAGTGTGTGAACTAGCTTTTCCTTCGATTTGACCTGATTACCTAGTTTTTGATTCCACATGACCCAGATTCAAACTAGGCCTAACGATAATCAAGGTTAACATTCTGACCAAGTTTCATGAAGATACAATCATAAATATGGCTTTTAGAGTGTCACAAATCTTTTCCTTTGATTTGACCCTAGTTTTAAACCTCACCTGACCCAAATTTAAACTTGACCTAAAGGTCATCAAGATTAACATTTTAAACAATTTTCATTAAGATACGTAATAAATGTAGCTGATAGAGTGTTAACAAGCTTTTCCTTTGATTTGACCTGGTGATCTAGTTTTTGACCATACCTGACCCAGATTTCAGCATGGCCTTAAGATCATCAATATTAACATTCTGACTAAGTTTCATTAAGATATGGTCATAAATGTGGCCTCTAGAGTGTTAACAAGCTTTTCCTTTGATTTGACCAGGTGGCCTAGTTTTTGGTTCCACATGACCCAGATTCAAACTTGACCTAAAGATTATCAAGATTTACATTCTGACCAAGATTCATGAAGATACAGCCATAAATGTGGTCTCTAGAGTGTTAACAAGCCTTTCCTTTGATTTGACCTGGTGACCTAGTTTTTGACCCCAGATGACCCAATATCGAACTCGTCCAAGATTTTATTGAGGGTAACATTCTGACCAAGTTTCATTAAGACTGGGCTAAAATTGTGACCTCTAGAGTGTTAGCAGTCAAATTGTTGACGACAGATGGACGACGACGGACACTGGGCGATCACAAAAGCTCACCTTGAGCACTTTGTGCACAAGTGAGCTAAAAAGTGGAGATTTTATTTACCTATATTAAAGTTTCACGATAAATAATTGCATATATTACCATAGTGTACAATAATTTATAAAATTAGAAAACTGCTGTATACTATTTGAAATAGTGCAGGAATTAAGAGAGATAACTCTTCCTAACTCAAATCAGCAACTTGTAATGGAAAATATTTTTTAGAAATGTAGACATGTTGATGAGTGGTTTGAACCGTTTTATATTTCTTATATTGAATAATCTAAACTATAAAAAATTAAACGACTCATTTCTATGGTAACGGAATGTCCATGAATATAATTTTACATAAATTACGAGCTCAGTTTCTTTGCCCTTTTCATCATATAATTATGTTTTCCCCCACTGGGGGAGACATATTGTTTTTGCCCTGTCCGTCCGTCCTTCCGTCCGTCGTCACACTTCATTACCGATCAATAACTGGAGAAGCATTTGACCTAGAACCTTCAAATTTCATAGAGTGGCATCAAAGGTCAAGGACACAGGGGCCTGAACATGGAAAACATTTTCCGATCAACAACTTGAGAACCACTTGACCCAGAATGTTGAAATTTGACGATGAGTCATGCAGAGTAGATGACCCCTATTGTTTTTGGGAAATCCATTTCCAGTCAATAACTTGAGAACCATTAGACCTAGAACCTTCAAACATTATAGGGTGATATGACTTATATAGTAGATGACTCCCCACTGTATTTGGGGGTCACTCCACCAAAGGTCAAGGTCAAAGGGGGCTGAACGTAGAAAATTCCTTCCAACCAATAACTTGAGAATCACTTGAGCCAGAATGTTGAAACTTAATAGGATGATTGGACATGCATAGTAGATGATCCTTATTGATTTTGGGGTCACTCTGTTAAAAGTCAAGGTCGCAGGGACATGAACATGGAAAACCATGTCCGGTCAATAACTTGAGAACCACTTGATCAAGAATTCTGAAACCGCATGGGATAATTGAACATGCAGAGTAGATGACCCCTATTGATTTTGGGGTCACTCTATTAAAGGTCAAGGTCGAAATGGACAGAACATGGAAATCCATTTCCGGTAAATAACTTGAGAACCATTTTACCTAGAGCCTTCAAACTTCATAGGTTGATAGGACTTACAAAGTAGATGACCCCTATTGTTTTTGGTGTCATTCCATCAAAGGTCAAGGTCACAGAGCGCTGAACGTAGAAAACTCTTTACAATCAATAACTTGAGAACCACTTGACCCAGAATGTTGAAACTTAATAGGATAATTGGACATGCAGAGTAGATGGCCCCTATTGATTTTGGAGTCACTCTTAAAGGTCAAGATCACAGCGGACAGAATATGGAATCCATTTCCGGTCAATAACTTCAGAACCCAGGTGTTGTTTACTCCATAAGCCCGGCTACCCTATGACGTTTGAAAGTTCCAAGTAAAATGGTTCTCCTGTTATTGAGTGGAAATGAAGTGTGACGGACGGACGGACGGATGGACAGGGCAAAAGCAATATGTCACCCCAAGTGGAGGGAGACATAATGACCTTTTACCTGTAATGTAACAAAACTAAAATATGCCAGAGGTTCAACTAGGGAACCATAGTAAACCTCTAGTATGCGAAAATGGCTATTATTACATACTATTTTATAAGTTTCAGTCTAACCTAAAATGTCAATGACTTTCAAATTTTATATCGGGAGTGTGACGTCATTTGTGACGTCAGTTTCATGTATGTCATTGTGTTCTTCTTCTTCTTCTTATCGTTCGCGACTACACTGTCAGACCAGTAGCCTCGATGAAACTTGTGGTTTGCCACTGATCCTCAATGCCTTCATACAGTTTCTGGTGGATTGAGGTATCTATCGGCCAAGTTGCAGCTCGCTCCTGGTCATGCCTTTTACATCTCTGAAGTGTATGCTCCGCAGTCTGATCTTCTTCACCACATGGACAAGCTGGCGATGATGCCAGTCTGTATTTCTTATACTTGTGAGCATTGAGCTTGTTGTGCCCTGAGCGGAGCCTGACCATCATCACTTGTTCAGACCGATCAAGGAGATGAAAAGCATCTTCCCCCATCCTTGGTGTCGTTAGTGTCTTGATGATGGTGACTTTCTCCTTGTAACTCACAGGTTCTGTTGGTTGTTCTGACTGAGCTCCTAGCTAAGCCAGTTTGTCAGCCTCGTCATTGCCTGCAAGTCCACAATGAGATGGAATCCACTGAAGTGCTACTTTGCAGGTTATACTCAGGCTCAGCGTTCTTCTGGCTAGCTGCGGAGCTTTATTGTTGATCAGAGCTTCCATGACAGACAGTGCATCTGTGAGAAAGACGACTGAGGAGCTTTCTTCTGCCGAGTTTGTAACCATTGAGACGGCCTTCATGAGTGCTTCAGTCTCCTGTGGCTGCATGTAGCGTTTCTCTCTTGCCAGATGGGTATTGAATGAAAACTCCTGCTCCTCCATCTTTGACGGCGCATGTGGCTGATCCGTCTGCATGTCTTCTGTCTTGTAACGGCTGTGTGCCTGTTAGCTTCATTGTGTTTAAACATTCTTTCACGTCGATATATTCAGCTCTACTCATGCCTAAGAACAACTTAATATCATTTATACAGTGCTCTCTCTCCACAGCGGTCCTCTGAACAACAACAACAACACTTGCAACTGACTCCAAAATATACTATATTGTTCTTTATTTTAACTCTCTACAACTACTCCCTCCGGACAACAACCAAATTATCAGTCTCCCAAAGGGTGTTGTTGTAGAGAGGGAGCACTGTCTATATTTTTAAGTATACATGCGCGTGTAGTAAAAAGAATATTAAATTTGCATCGATAAATATGCACTCATTCTTGTGCGGAATGTAACTACGCTTCTAAAGTTGCGCAATATTTCCACTGGAGAACTCGTGCGTATTTCTCGATACAAATCTAATAACTTATAATTATTATGCTTGATGGCGTCATATGTTTCCAAAGGTTTTACTAGTGTGGCGGCTGTAAAAGGTATCCACTTACTTTGACTCATTGGTACTATGTTTCCTAGTCCTTTTGTTTCGTGGAGTCTAATTGATTTTACTACTCGAGTAAGGGGTTTTGCATATTTTGTTACTTCTAATATGAATATAATTTGTGTGATCTTCGAATTGTTACTATTATTCGTAAGTTGGTAAAAAGTTCTTAATTTGATATATTTTGGGATAAAACTATACTTCGCTCAATGATTAATGCCTCTTCCCTCTTACAAAATATTTAGTCTTTATAACAGACTCCTGACAACCTGACAATTAATTTCTCATTTTCTAGTGAAACAGTTAAACGATATGGCAAATAATGCATAAAACCTGATTCAAACCTACATGTACTATACATAATATAAGTAAACTGATTTCTCTATGTCATATCTGCTCTACTCAAAATTAAAAAGTAGAAGTATAATCGTTGGAAGCTTTGAGAATAGAAACGCAGTCAGAGGCCACCTACAATAAATTATGTAGATGAAAGATACAGTAGACAGAGTACCAGGGTACCGACGCCAATATACATTCTAATAATGTGAAAATGATAAAGAATTTGGGAGAAGAGGTTGGCGAATTTTATATCCCTAATTTAGTAAATTTAAAAGATTTTGTTTTGATGTGATCCGTGGCCACAGTACAAATAAGAGCACCAATGACAGTGTACTCGACTTTTTGAAGCTCATTCACTCGATACTATCTTACATCAACAAAAGATTCAGCAAAATTTTCTCATTTTTAAAAGAAGCACAGTTTTGCAAACTGTATGTCGGAGACATTCAGTAAATAGTTCCTGAGGAATCGGCTTAGAAGCAAATGTATCAGAAACAATGTTTAGCATGAAAGGGGCATACTTTTTCTAAAATGTCAGGAAATGTTATTTAAACTGCCATTTGTCAAAAATGCGTAACTTAATAAACTTATTGCTAAAGTTATGTTACTTGCCCTGTGTGGAGGTTGACAGCACCTGGCCCAGTAGGTTCAGAGAAACCTACTAAGAAAGGAGCGTTAACGAAAATGGGCATAATTATAACAAAATTAAAGTTACGTAGATCACGTCTCCATGCTAAAGACATACATGATACTTACATGACCAAGTAGTTTTGGACAAAACTGCTTACAAGTAAAATTTCTAGGATTTAAAGAAACGTAATTTTAACAAAGTAAAACCAACAGTTATGTGACTATCCCTATGAGGTCGACTTATAATGCCGAAGAGAGGATGTGTAGGATTTGAAAGCATATTGCGTTGATTTTTTTAGAAACCTGATTACATGCAAATTTTTAACCGATATTTCTATATTAAAAAAGAGCATAATTTTCACATTATAATGACAGCATTTCCTGTCATGTGAGGTGAGGACATGCTGCCAAAGACGTGTTTTAAAACATCTGTTTACACGCAAACGTTTTGTAACGCTAACGCCAACGCGGACGTCGAAAAAGCTCTCGTATTTGAAAAAAAAGATCAAATAAACTAGCTTATAACAAACACCTATCTATGAGTTACGTGGTATAATGCGGTGAAGTGAAACGTAAAAATAATGTCGTTGTCGTCGTTTCTTGTACTTAGTGAATATCATCATCACATCTATCCAAGTTTGCTAAATATAACAAATCTAACTGTAATAACAGGCATTATGTTTTTTTTTTAAAAACTTCCTCCAGTTTGAAATCGGTACTTTGGGTAGCTATGCATTAATTTTGATCTTTTTATACTAACACTATTTTACAGGCAAACGTGCTTTGTTGTTTTTACATATACGTTGTCCATTACATGCTCATTGGTTTCAAACACGAGTTCCCTTTAAGCGGAAGTTTATTATCCATACACATGGAACGGAGCTAAATCGGGAATTTGTAAATACATACTTACATTATAGTATACAATGTGCGCCTCAAAACCCTTATTTAGAGTAAACCAAACCATTTTAAGGGGAAAGACATAAAATGGATTGTTTTGGATGAGTTGAGAATGTCGTGACGTTCGTTATAAAAGAATACAGCCCAATTATTATTTTCCTGTTTGTTTTAAGATTTGCAAACTGATGACAAACAAACATCTACAAATGTAATTGTCTGAGAGATCCGGAATTGCGTGAAAAATATGTTTAAGAGGCGACTGTTTCTGATGAAAAATAAAGATAAAGTCCCTTTCTTGTTATCTGATTTTCAAACAAAAATGATGTAAATAAATTTTTACCTCCAACAAACCAGCGATTTTATCTTAAATTTAAAACAAGGCAAAACATTCTTTTCTAAATTTAATGTCATCCAGTTTAGTTTAATGTTTTGTTTGCCTGTCACCAACATTTATTTGTGATGATCATAATTATGATGGATTGTCAAAACTTTACACAACGATATCTTTTGAAATTGCCTTCTTTTTCATTTCAACAATTTAAACAGTTTTTGGGCGATGCAGATGTACACAGAAATGATATTTTGCCCTCCGAATTGCAAAACATAGACCATAAGGGGACAATAAATGTTAAGGTTATTTTATGCCCACTGTAACTTAATTTAATTTGTACTTTGTTGTATTTGCAGTTTGCAGTATATGACAATACCTTTCACAACATACAGCAATAATTTCATAACCTTATGTTGTAGTTGAAAAAAGTCATAACTTGCTGCAAACAAATTATGATCGCATATTTTCCACTGTCAATTTAATCAATTAAGGACACGCGAAAGTTTTGAAATTTTGAGTTTCGTTTTTATTTGCTGATGGGAGTAATTAGGAAATGATATCCAGTGTATAGCTTCTTTCTGGGTCTTCCAAAATTAAATCAAAATTAACACAAATTGTATTTCGTAATTGGTAGATCAAACAGTGTATCACAATAAGATCAAGTAAACTTTAAATACTTATGCTGTACCCACTTCAGCTTCACAGTACACTTTGTATCATAGCCTCAGTTAAACCGAGTCTGCTATTACTCTGCTTGGTTGCATTCTAAGTATCCAAGGGATCATCTTACAGATTTTATTAACTATCAAACAGCAATTGTAAGTGCCGTGTAACAGCTATAAAAAGTATCCCCTTACTTGGAATTAGTGTTGATATGTTTTCGGATCCTTTTGGATCACGGAGTCCATTCAATACCTTTGTAATAGAGTTCCGCTTAAGAAATTATTTGGTCAATCCACTCAAAAGTTCTACTGTTCTTGGTCAATGTGACCTTGACTTTGACCTGTTGACCTCAAAATAAACAGGGGTTATTAGCTGGTCATGATCAACCTCACTATTAAGTTTCCTGATCCTAGGCCTAAGCATTCTCAAGTTGTCTTCCAGAAACGGTTTAACTGTTCCGGGTCACTGTGACCTTGATCTTTGACCTACTGACCTCAAAATCAATAGGGATCATCTGCTGGTCTTAACCAAACTCCTTATCAACTTTGATCATCCTAGGTCGAAGAATGTTTGAGTTATCATCTAGAAACTGTTCAACTGTTCCAGATCACTGTGACCTAGACCTCTGATATACTGTTCTCAAAATCAATAGGAGTCATTTGCTGGTCATGACCAACCTAACTGTCAACTTTCATGATCCAAGGCCCAAGCGTTCTTGAGTTATCATCCGGAAACCGTTTAACTGTTCCGGGTCACTGTGACCTTGACCTTTAACCTACTGATATCAAAATCAATAGGGGTCATCTGCTTGCTACGATAAACTTCCCTATTAACTTTCATGATCCTAGACCCAAGCGTTCTTGAGTTATCATCCAGAAACTGATTGGTCCACATACCAGCCGACATACAGACCGACTGACCGACATCTGCAAAACAATATACCCCTCCTTCTTCGAAGTGGGGCATAATAAATTGCTCCGTACCAGTCAAGTTTACAAAACGACAAGACCTGGCATGCACTTTCATCCCTAATTATGACCTTTATGTATGTAATAGGGACCTTGGCCATAGGGTAATGTTCAAGTAGGAAGTACTTGTGCCAAATAAAAAGAAAACATTGTTTAATGCTTGTTAAAGACTGACATCCAAGTGTGAACGATCTTTTTAAACAAGGGCCAAGTATTTCCATTAGACACTCTACCTAACTATGGCCAATATTTCAGCCAAAGTAAAAAGAGCTATCAGTAGGAAAGCCTATGTTTGACTATTCGTGTTGTTTCATAAGCAGGAATATTACCCTAAATATTAAAATATCTATAGAGTTTCAATCCAGTATCTGCATTAGTTTTGGAGATAGTAACTTGCACACAAACAAACTTTAACCAGGATTGTAAGACCAAAATGGGCATGATTTGGCCAAAATGCATGTCAGAGTTATAGAACTTAATGCTAGCACCTAGTCAAATAACCCTGAAGTCACATGTGAAGTTTCAATTCAATATCTACATTAGTTTTGGAGATAGGAAATTGTACACAAAATTGTAACCAGGACTTGCCAAGACCAAAAGGGGGCATACTTTGGTCAAATCATGTCTTGATGCTATCACCTAGTTTTATAGCCTCGAAGACACAAGTGAAGTTTCAAATCAATATCTGCATCAGTTTTGGAGATAGTAACTTTTACTCAGGATTTCTAGGGGTATAATTTGGCAAAAATACATGTCAGAGTTATGGTACTTGATCCTCTGAGGTTGGTTATTGACCTAGGATAAGAAAAAATAAGATTCAAAACTATTTGCCTTTAAATGATAGCTATATGTATTTGCAAACTAAACTCTAGGGTGTGACATGCTGACGCCAGGGTGAGTAGAATAACTAGACTATTCTTTAAATAGTAGAGCTAGAAAAGATTGCTCCGCGCGCATTTATGTTACAGTGTAGACATGTTGAAATTGTGTGCCACATGTGTGACACTGGTATTTTGAAATTCAGAAATAATTTTTTAAACAGACGTTTCATTCAAAAGAATAAAGCTTAATTCATGGATGCCAAAATTACGACCTATAACATTTGATCCCGAAGTTTGACCTAGCATGCATATCATGACCATTGAAACAATGATCTGGTTTCTACACTGGTTTCTACACTGGATAATCGTCACACTCAGGGAAACATTTGGACCAGTTATAAAACAGACAGCTCTTTGAATAATGAAGTTATAGTCCATACAAAATCTGACTCCCCTTTTGACCTTTAATTTTGTGACTTTGATTTTACTTTTGTATCTGAATATGTGTCTCTTTTACTCCATCCGATAAAGGTAAATTTTTAAAGTCAAATGTAAAAAAGGGCTTTACTGGTTTTTCATAAAGGAACGGCCCAAGAGTTTTTGAACAGCCCTGGAAAAACATGGAATACATTGGTCCCCAATTTAATATAAAATCACTTAAAAACGAAAAAATATGGCCCTTTGACAAAAAGCAGAGTTTTTGAAAGGAAAACAATTTTTTCCTTGTAAAAATAAATTTAAATATAAAGTAAAAAAAATTTTTTAAAAAACCTGTCCAGCTCAAAAAAGGGGCAATTTGGGGTGAAGTTCCTTTCCATTCAATTGGGTTCTTTCCCTTTTGCTGGGATGTGAAAAACCCGTAAAAGGCCCCCCAATTAATTTTCTGGGGCCCTTTTTTGAAAAACTCTTAAATTTTTAAAGGGTTTAGGTAAACCCCGAAAAATCCGTACAGCCAAGTTAAAATTATCTACAAATTAAGGAACACCGAAAAATACCCCCCCGCTGAACTAAAACTTTATTTTGCCCTAGTCTTTTCCCACTTTCGGATTATTGAAAATTCTTTCCTTTTTGGTGAAGCAAAGGGTTGAGGTGCGTACGATGCAACGATTCAAAAACATATGCGAAAAAACTTGCCTTAAAAGGGGGAAAGGAAATTTGCCCGTTTGAACAGCTTTGGTTCCCTTTTACTTTAGTGCCGGTTTAAAAAAACAAAAAAATTGAGTTTAAAACCCCTTTATTTATGTACAGCTTTCACACTGGCGAGGCCCTTGTATTTAAACAGAAACTTGAGTTTTTTCTAGTAGAAAATTTTGAAGATCGTCTAAAAATTCTAAATTTGCCTTTATTTTTTTCCATAAAACCCAAGGGGAAAATATTAAAATGTTGAAGTTTCTGTATTATTGGCCCAAAATTTGGGGAATGCCCTGTTTAAAATACGAAAAAGAAAACTTGACACTTTAAAAAAAAAATTAAAGGGACGTGTTTTTTAGAGTTTTTCCGGGGCATTTTTTAAAAATTTTTTTGATAACTGTTTATAAACCCAAAAAAGCAGGTGATAGTTTTTAAAATTTTTGAAAAAAGGTTCACATTTTTGGGGAAAAGAGGGTGGAAAAATTTTTTTTTTGTGACATTGCCTTTTTAAGCTGTCAGATTGTATAGTTCGTTAAAAAATATTATAATGTGCAAAAATTTTTCCCCTTTTTCCGTTGATATTTTTACTTTTTACTTTTTACGAAATCAAAAATTTTAGTTTTTGTACTTCAAACACTTTAAAAATTTAAATTTATTATCGGATTCTCTCGATAATTCGGGGAACCCAAATTAAGGGGAGAGTACTTTTAAACCCTAGGCATGAGAAAAGGTTACTTGCATTTTAATTTTCGGTAAAAAATGTGTTTTCCGTGGGATTTCGGGAAAGTCTCGAAAAATAGATCTTTTTTTTCCCAATTTTGGGTAAATTTCCCCCTTTGTAAAACGGGGAAAAAAAGGGGGAATTTTTTTCACCCCCGGGAAAAGGGAAATTTTACAAAAAAAATAGGACATTTTTCATCTAATATTCGCATGTTTTGATTTGGGTTTACTTAAAAAACAAAAGTGAGGGTTATTCTGCGGATTTGCTTTTGAAAGGGGGTAATATGGGGTTCCCCTGATTCAGTTTTTTGCATTTTTTTGATTTTTTTAAAACACCCCTTTTTTTTTTCGTTTTTTTAAAAGGCAAATGTATGGACACCTTGGGGAAAATAGGTCTACGACGGAGTGAAAATCTAGAAACTGTTTAAAAGTAGCTAATTTTATATGAAAACAAAGAACAATTTCTTTTATTGGTATTAGCCTACGGGTTTTCAGTGTTTGTGGGACCCGGTTCTACCAAAAGTGATTTTAATTTTATGCAGAAAGAATGTAGAAAAAATTTGCAAAAAAAATAAAAGCTTTCTTTTTTTGGGGGGGGGTCCTTTTTGTTACTCTGTTGAAATCTCGTATAGGCAAAAAAATTTTCCCGGAGATATCATCACCATTGGTATTTTTTAAAAGTCCCATTTTCTATTTTTTTTATATAGCCCGGGGGAAAAAATTTAAAAGGGAAAATACGATTTTTTTTAAAAGAGTAGGGCCTTTGTATTTCTTTCATAACATTTTTGTAGCATTTTACATCCTCTGCTTTGGGGGGTTACAAAAAGAAAATTACATAGTTTAAAGTGACATTTTTGCAAAAAAGGATGGTCAGTAAATTTTAAATTTTTTATACTTTTTCATTCCGGTCCTTTACTTCTTTAATCGCTATTTTAATTTTTTTATCAAAAACACTTACAGTTTATTGAAAAAAATGAAAAAAAAAATAAAAATCCAAATAAACGTTTTACTATGATGACCCACTTTTCAAAAACATTCCCCCCCAACCCCCCCCTACCATAAAATTCTTTTTTTTAAGAAGCAAACAGAACGTTGAAAGGGGCTATGTGAAAAAGACAAATTTTTAAAAGTTTTAAATGAAAAAACCCGGGGGGGGCCCAAAACCCCCCGGTTTCCCCACCCCGCCCCCCACGCATCCCCTTACCAATTTAAAGAAAATTTGAATAAATCCGGGGACGTCCCCTTGCTAGGTTTAAATTTCCCATTTTTGCAATTTTGGAGGACTGTTTCGAATTTTACCAATATGCCCCACTTTTAGAACCCAGTAGCTTTGAGAGAAAATACCGAAAGGGTTTAAAAGTTACATTCTTCCTTTGTTTTAAAAAACAATTAAACCTTGAGATCTCATTTTCAGTCCCTTTCCGCTTTTCGATGATAAAAAATCACATATATACCCATTAAATAACATGTTTTCTCCCCAAAAAATTGAAAAAAAAATTTAAAGATGTTAAAAAAATTCAAGAAAAATCTGTCCAAAAAACATCACCTCTGAAATATTCCCATAAAATTTTGTAATTTAGCGATAACCCGACATTTTTAAAACATGGGTTTCACAGGAAAGAGATCTAGATTTTTTCTAATACAAAAGAAATACAGCAAAGCCAAAATTATAACGTAACACCCTTTTAATCTGATTCTGACATTACAAGATGGAAATTCATTTTGAATTCCCAAAAATTTGATAAATTCAAACACCCATTTTAAAATGTTGGCGAATTTCTCTTTTCGTAACACTGGGGCTCATTTTCCCCCCGCAGTTAGGGGGGAACCGTTTGCGCTTTTTGTAACTGTAAAAGGGTAAAAAAGAAGGGTTAATGCAAATTTGTCAATATTTCAATGTTAATGTCCATATTTTAATTTGCTAAATGTACTACAAAATCCAATATGCCGTATAAAAAATTTGTTTAAATGTCATTACAACTCTACATGCACCCCACAGGAAACACTGGAGCAATAAAAGCAGAGAATAAAGCACTCATGAAGGCAGTCCCCAATGGCTGTAAAGCCGGGGGGCAGAAAAACCCCCTCCTCCGTCCCCCTTTTTCACAGATGCCCCGGTCTTATTATGGAAAGTTCTGATCAACAAAAAAGTTCCCCTTTAGCCGAAAAAAGGCAGGCCAGATTTAAATTCCCCAAATAGCATTTCCCAGTGGATTGTCCTATTGGGGGCCCTTGAAAGGCAAAAAAGAGGCTGCCCAAACGGGCCCTTAGCTAGAAGTTTCCCTGTCAGAAAAAACCCAAACAAAACCTGTGAGTTAAAAGGAAAAAAAGTCATCATTTAAAGGGCCCCACTAACGAGCCCAAAGAAAGAGGAAAAATGCTTTTTTCTTCCTTGAAAAATGCTCTAAAGTACAAAGAAATACAAAACTGGCCCCCATCAAAAAATTTTGTTCTTTGTGGTGAGGAAGATCCGCTGCGTAGCATATACTCAAAAGATTTGAAAGGTATGACCATGAAAGCTGCGATTTGGGCCCGCCCGATACCTCAATGCACCAGAAAACTATATGGAGGTATTGAGGATCTGGGGCCCAAAACCACAAGTTTCATCGAGGCTAGGGTCTCACATTTTTGTATTCCCGAACGAGAAGAAGAAGATAAAAAAAAAAATTCTTTTTGTCAAATGATAAATTTTAATTCCAAATTAAAAAATTTTATGATCTTTATCCCCTTCCAAACAAAGGGAATGTAACTTTTACTAATTTGAAGAAAAAAGGGTTTGCCTTCCTAATTAAAGCTGCAATAATATTGCAGGTTACGGAAATTGGACCGAAACATTTTGTTTGTCAAGGTTTTTATATAAAGAAAAGAAGTCCCCAGAGAAAAGGGTTATGTGACGAAGGGAAATGTTTATATAACTGATATTTTTAACATATAACATTTACATTGACAATTCCCGGGTTTCGAAACCCAATTTATTTAAAAATTAAGCAGTTCTTTAAAAGCATTTTTCATTTTGCATTAACTTTTTTCCCTTTTCCCCTTACGTTTGGGCCCGTCCTTAAAAAATTATAGCTTTTGGGTTTATGTCTTTTTATGAAAAAGTATTTGGCATTTTGCTTTTAATTTAATTTAATTGGATTTAGTTTTAAGTTTTGGCGTTTAGCATTAAGTTTTTGGGCATTTTGGTGCCCCCAAACCCCTTTAATACTTTAATCAAATGCCAAAAACCCAACCCTTTGGGTAAATGCCCAAAATTTATTGCCAAGTGGAAAAGGGTACTGTCAAATTTTTAAAACGTTGTGATTTAAAATTGATCTTTATCCATTACTTACACAAAAGGGCTTTTACTTTTGTATCACTTGAAAACATTAAAGTTCTATCAGCCGGGTTTGAAGCAAAAACATTTTTCTAAGGGTTTTGGGAATTTTTCCCCAATCTATAATGTTTTAAAAAAAATTTTTTTTGTTTAGAGACAAAGTTATGTTAAAAAGGGCCCAAATAAATTTTTTAAACAGGATGCATTTTACACTGATATTTTCTGAATAAGTATTAGCAATACGTTTTGGCATTAATTTTTTTTTGTTTCGTTTTTCAATTAAACAATTACTTTTTTTTTTTGGACAATAATAATTTCACGGGCCCATTTTTGAATTTTGCATTTATAACTTTTTTGTCATTTAGAAATTTGGGACAATTACCCTGGCACCCCCGGCTTTCCCAAAACCCTTCCATAGTCCCTTAAAAATGTCATTTCGTTTTCAAAAAAATTTCCCAAAAGGTTTTTGGGTTTTTAACCCATTGTTTTTTTGTTTTGGCAACTGAAAAAAAATGGCGCACCGGGTTTTCCATAAAAATTTTTGCACATTAGCATCACTTTGGTAAAACCCGCTTTTACAAAACACGGGAAAGTCTTATTCTTAGGGATAGTTTATTGTACCGCTAAAATTAGGGAGAGAAGCCCGGGAATTTTGATTAATTATTAAAGTGACAGAAGTATGAAATTAAAATACTTAAAATTCGTAACAGTAATAAAAAATGGGGAAAAATTTGTATGCATCCCTTTAATTTTAAGCGTTCTAAAAATACTAAAGGGGTAAAAAATGTACAAAAAAAAAAAAACAACTTTAATTTACGTTTTTTTTCAAAATTTTTTAAAACAATTATTTAACAAAAAATTTTTTTTCATATTAAAATATGTTAAAATTCCAAGCCGAGATTGAACGATTTTTTTCCCCTTAACTTCTTTTGTCATGTGTATTGACAAAAAGCGAATAAAATAAGTTATGGCTTTAAAACCGCCCCATTAAAAACATGAAATGGTTTTTTTTAACTAACGTATAAAAATTTTTAAAATTTATAATTCCCATGCAAAATTATACAATTTTTTTCAGCCCAAAAATCCACCCAATTTTGGTAGATGTCCAAAAACTTTTTCTTTTTTAAAAAGGCCCTTTGGTTGAAAACAACTGAATGCACGTGCAAATTACTAAAATTTGCAGGGTTTGACGAAAATTAAAAAATTTTAAAAGAAATTTTAAAAATATAATAAATGAAAACATTAGATATTAATAATTTAAATAAAAAAAATATGAAAAAAAGAAAGTTTTTTTATACCTTTTACTTTTTGAAATATGACAAAAAAAAAGTTTTTTATTTTCCCCCGATTACCTTTTCAGAAAGCCGTTTCCAGGGTTAGGCCCCACCCCCTAAATTTTAGGGCCCCATTTAAAACCTCCATTTTTTGCCGAACGGGTATTTCTTTTAAAAAGGGAAAAGTTTGTTGGGGGGGTAAATTAAAACCCTTTACAGAGGGCCCGTACACCAAAAGTTTCTTCAGATATTAAAATTTTCCACTAGGCAATGCTACTACCAAATATAAAAAGGCTTGGGTTTTTTGAACTTTTTTTTTTATCCAAAAATCTCCCTTTAAAATGGGGACGGAATGGGTTTGCGCTTTAAACAGTTTTTTCAAATCTTATGTGATGATTTGAAGTGGGAAATCGATTCCCGATTGGGGCAGTGCCTTGGGGCCGGGAAAAAGGTTTTTAAAAAGGGGTTTTTAAAAGAAATAAATAATACCCACTAATTTAAAAAAGTATAATATACGGGAGAAAAATTTTCTTGACCCATTTCATCTTTCTTTAATTTTTAATTTAATCCTTATTTCAAATTACCTCAGAGTGATTATCTACCTTTTAAATCCCATTCCCTTAATAGATAATATAAAAACTATTTCAATACCACCCAGTTTTTTTGGGGAAAGAATTGAAACCCAAAGCAAAAATAATTGGGGGATGGGGTTTGATTGAGTTTTTCCCCGAGAGTAAAGGAAAGGGGAATGTGTAACCCCTCGTGTTAAATAGTTTGTTACCCAGGTTTTTAAAATGACTCCATGTCCCAAAAATAACAACACTGAAATAAAAGGCGGGGAGATTTTTTACAACCCCCCAAAAGGGGCCAGACATGGGTAATAAAAAATTTTAAAGAAGATTTTCAGAAAAAATTATAAGTTAAGTTTACCCGGTTTTCTTAAATTGTTGAAATGGATTTCCTTTGCCCTTATTTAAATTTTTGGAATTTCAAATGAAAAAAAGTACTTTTCCCCAAATTTTAAAAATGAAGATTCTGAGGGAAATTTTATTTTTTTAAAACTTTGCCTTTACCCGCACGCACGCACGCACGCAGCCCCGCACGCACGCACCCCACGCCCCACTTTTCCCTAAATGAAAACTTTTTCTTAAGTATATAGCCAAAAACATTAGTCAGCCGAATGGGCGTTAATTTTTGGTTTGCATATTTTACTTTTCAATTTTTGCCTTTTAGGACAATTTCCCCAAAGGTTTACAATTTTTCCCCCATTTACGGCAAGTTCAAAAAATTTCCGAAAAGGTCGTCCCTTAGCTGTCTTTTGTATCCGAATAAAAATATTCCCATTTTAAACCCTTTTATCATGCTTGGAAACGATTTATTGGGCCCTTTGCGACAGTGTAGATATTGATTAGCTGCACATCCGCACTGTTGGGCCATTCAGTCAGTATCTTTTAGAAAAACCCCCTTTTTAACCCTTTAAGGGGACAGCCCAAATTTGAAAGCTGTACAATTTAAAATTATAAAAATTTTAGCGGGGTTTGGGGGGGATAACTAAGCGGGAGGGAAGGGCAAGGAAAGTAATTTGTAAAATAATAAAATATAGGGGATTCAAAGCGAATTTTGGCCCACTCCCCAAAAAACTTAGCTATCCCGTGTGAAAAAAAGGGTTTGGGATGTAAAAAAAAAATTTACAGGGATACAGTAATTTTTACTTTTAAAAGTGTTTTCATTTTTTTCTTTTTTTCAAGGAGACCCCAAAAGATTAAATAAAAAGAAGGGGTTTTGGGTTTTTATGTAAATAAAAAACTGCATTTTTGACTAAAAAATGTTTTTGGTAAAGGACTTGTCAAGGTATTCTTAAGGGGCCTTTTCCTAGGGGTTTATATTCGGTTTTGTTTGTTTTTTGTACTTTTGTACCATATCGTTTTTTAAATCCGTTACAGTAAGGGGACGGGTTTGGACATTTCTTTAACATAATTTTATAAAAAGCTTTAGATATAAAAATTAAAAAGTTTAATTTTCATTTAAAAAAATAAAAAACTGTATTTTTTTTGGCAACTGGTTCAAACGTTACAATTTAAAAGTTTTTAATTTTTTTAATATATCATATCTGTTCCATATTGGAAAAGAACGGTTTTGTTTCATTCCTAAAGTCTCCCCATTCAGCTTGCCGAATAAAGGGCTTTTAGATTTTTCACCAAAATTCTAAAAAGGGGTTCCCCTTGTATTTAAATTCAAAAATTCCGTTATAAGAATTTTTAAACATGAAAATCCCCTAAAAAAATTTGTTTCTATCAAAATGGTTTTTTAGCGCTTTTGGGGAACCCCCAAGGGTTCCCATTGGCAAATGCAAATGTTTGTCTGTATTGAAATGGGCAAAAATTTTTTGGAAATTTTTTATTTACTTTCTAAAAAAAGAAAAAACTGTTTGAAAAAAATTAATTGACAAATGAAACCCAAAAAAAAAAAAAGATTTTTAATTTCTCTAAAAATTTTGAAGGGCCCCAAAAATTCTTTTGAAAATTTTTTTTTAAAAGTTTTCTTTCATCTTTTTTAAAAAAAAGGGAGGTATCAATGTAAGTCGGGAAAACCAAATATAATGTCCGAGTTATTCCCCTGTTGAATTGAAACCCTTTAAAAGCATTTTGCTCCAAGAGAAGGAAAAACTCCCTCAGGTCCCCCCCAAAATTATTCTTTTTATCAAAACAGTTTTTTAATCTTAAACCCAGGGGAAACAAGGAGGGAACTATTTGGGGTAAAAAATATATTTACACTTTCTTCCTGTCGAGTTTTCTAAAAAGGGAGAGAAAATTTTCAAATGCTTTTTAAAATTTTCTTTTTGTTACATGAAGAAAAACTCTGTTTAAAATTTCTATAATGAATTTAAACCCCCCTTTAAATTTTGGGACAGTATATTAACTTTTAAAAAAAGGTGCATACGAAAAAATTACTAAATTAAAATGGCGAACGTGCAGATCTTTAAACCCAGACCTCATGGATGTGCAGTCTGATCTTGATTGCTTGGTCCCCAAAGGCAGAAATCAATCATGTCCAGCCATGCAAAGGGTAAGCCTCATATTTTTCCCATTGTTTTTTTTTTCTATGTTTATGTAAAATTTGTAAAAAGGTTTATTGTTTTTTTCCGTAAAAATGAGTTTTGATTAAAGTTTTAAAAATTTGCGTTTTTTTGTTTTTTTTTTAAAGGGGAAAAGGGTTTACTGTAGTTATCCCAATATTGCATTTTATTTGCTTAAAAGAGCTCGACGCCCAATGTGGTGAGTTTTTATGGGCTTACTTTAGTTTTTTGTTTTCCGTCATCCCTTATCCTTTAACTATTTTCTAAAATGGCATGTCGGAAACTTTTTGGGGAAAAGGTTGAATTTTTCAAGGGTCTTTTTCCCTGCGCATACACAAAGCTGCGGGCCCATTCTCCTTCCCTTTAGCTTGCTAAATATTAAAAAATGGACTGGTCCATCATTCAATTGGGCAAAAATTTTATATTTTTCGAAGGGGGGGTTTACTGAAAATTTAGGGGACTGAATGGGCGAACGGGGCAGTTCATGACTTTCTCCCTGGAATGAGCATGCTGATTTGGTCTGCACGGGCGAAAAAAGGGGGCAGAATAATTGCCCCAGTGGTTTAAAAGGTTAAAGGCAGCTAAAATTTTTAAAAAAAAAAAGCAACAAAACAAAACATTTTTTTTCCTTTTTTGGACCCTCTGGGGTGATTGTTCAGGTTTTTTCCTGTTTGTCGCAAAAAAAAAAAAAAAAAAGTGTTTGGGAATTTAAACCCCTTTGGGGGAAATTTAAATTTCAAGGGGTGCATTTACTTTTTTGGGTTTAGGTCCAAATTATATGTGGGGAAATTTTAAAAATCTTTTTGGGAAAAAAAAATTCTGATCTGTTTTTGGGGGAAACTTCTCACAAAGGGTTTTTGGGATGACCTTTTACTAAGGTTACAAAATGGTTTGCCAAAGATAAAGATTAGAAAATTTTTGATAAAAAAAAAAAAAAAAAAAAAAAGACAGCTCTAAATCCCTCCCTTTTAATTTTAAAAAATTTTAAAACCCACGGGTTTTTCTTGGGAAAAACCACCCCCCTGGGTTTTTCCCCTTTAAAAAAAGGGTTTTCCTATATACATAAAAGAAAAACTGACGATTTTTTAGCGGCCAAATTTTTTTACAAGGGTAAATCAATTTGAAAAAAAATTGGGAACCAGGGGTTTTTTAAAAAGGGGAAATTTTTGTAAAATTACAAAAAGAGCATTAGTGTGGGGTTTGAGGTTATTTCCCTAAATCAAAAATTTTGAAAATCCGGGGGTTTTTGGTTGTACTAGTAAGCGGGACATTCCAGAAAGGGAAGTCGAAATTGAGAGTTAACCCAAAAATTTTTGACTTGCTTTACAGGAAATTTTGGGTTTTACTAAAACCTTATGGAGTAAATATGAAAAGGGCCCAAAGGCCAAGATGGGTCCCTTTGGGTTTGGGCCCTAGAGAGAAAAAAGGTTGGCCCACAGCCCTGTTACTTTTAAAAAAAATATCAGTATTTAAAACTATGATTACGTCGGGAAATTTTTTAAATTTACAGTTAAAAAACCTATGGAAAGGGGTTTCCGGGGACCTTGTGCGGGAGGGGAAAAACAAGATCGGGTACTGGGGGTATCTCTAGGGGTTCAGCACAACCCCAAAAAGGTTTGGGAGAATTTTCGCCCTTAGAAAAATTTCAAATTTTGAAAAATTATCTGGAATTTTCCAAACATTGTTGTTTAAACAATATTTTTTTCAAAATATTTATATTTTTTATACTTTTTCATTCCAGAAACCCAAAATATATAAACAGGTTTAAGAAGTAAATCAAGGATTTTTAAATCTCTATCCGAAAAAGGGAGTGTAAAAAATTTCTAGACTATTAAATTTTAAATGAAATTTAATATAACCCCAAATTTTAAGGCTGATATTATAACATTATTTGAAAAATTTCACATGTGAAAAATATATTTTATTTTTAAAAAATAAGCACCTAATCAGATTTTAGATAAACTAGATTTGGGCATTTTTTTAGTGCCAAGTTTTTTGCGGTTTAAAAAAATGACTTTAAAACCACCCTTTTCAGTGTAAAATAAAATTTGCAAAAACTACTTTGAGGGTTGTGGATACTTTTTTTAAAGTATTTCCCGGGGTATAAAAATGGAGAAAGAAAATTCAAAAATTATAAAATTTGTAAGGGGTTTGTTTAAGTTTGCTCCCCAATTTAGCCCATCCATCCCAATGTTGGTACATTAGCAATTTTTTGGTGAAAAAAGAATTCCATAAATGTGTTCTTTTATAGCTGTCTTCAGCAAGCCTGTATTTTGGAAATTTCCCTTTGCTGCCATTTACCCAGACCCGTTTCCTGATTTCCTCTTAATATTGCTTCCTAAGAACGCAGGGTTTCCGTGGTCCTTGTGAATTTGAAGCTTTCGCCCAAACACGGTTTCCTGCCTAACCTTTCCCAAAGTAAATATTTTCCTAAAATGTACAAAATGGACAGTAAAAATTGGGCATTCCCTCGAAGGTGTGGAAGATACTGTGGAATTTTTTATCCCGGGTCCTTGGTTTTGTTAACGCACTGTCAAAAACCCCAAGGGTTGGGGTCCTTAGAAGGTTTTTTTCTGTCACGTGATGGGGCATAAAATGGGGGGGGGGACGGAAAAACCAAGCAGTTTCTCTGCTATGGGAAAATTTTAAAAAAATGTATTCAAAAAAAAAAAATATTTTAGAGCTTAACCTTTCTGCAGTTTGCAAAAGAAAACAAAACTATTGATGAAAAGGCGGACAACCCAAATTTTTAGTTTGATATTGTTAAAAAAATATTAGCTGCTTAAAAGTATGGTCCTGTATGTACCCCCCAAAAAATTTTTTTTATTATGGGTTAATTGGGAAACTGTTATGCATATTTAAAAGGGAATAAAAAAATGAAATGGTACAAAAAATAAGAAAAATTTTTAAAAAATTAGCCCGCGACAACCCAAGCCATGTTTATATTTTTACGTTAATCCGATATACCCCTTTTTGAATGTGAAATATTGTAAAATTTACCCTCGTCCTCTCATATATAAAAGAGTCATTACCCTTTTAGTTCGAAAGAATGTTTCTTTCATTCTCCCTGTCGTTCGTGGGAAAATTTGTTTGTAGTTCATAAAAAGTATTTTTGAAAAAACTGAAAACCGGAAAATAAAGAGTTTAAATCCCCTTGATTATTTTTTATTTTTTAAAATGTAAACAAAAAAGAATTTTTCAGTTAGATTCACAAAATTTTTCAACTCTTTTTAAAATCTTTTTCGAGGTTTCAAACAAAAAAAAAATAAAGTAAAAATTTTAATTTTTAATGTAACAAAAAAGATGGTAGGAGGGTTATTTTGGGTTTTGAAGCGATGTGTTTATTTAAAAAATCTTTAAAAAAATTTAACCTAGTTATTATATTTATTAGATAATAAAGAGTAGAGTTTAATTTTCACCCAAAAAAAAAAAAAACCCCAAAACCCCGAGTTTGTGTCAGTAATTTCCTAACTTAAAATTTAATTATAAGCCCAAAATTTTGGTGTTTCATTCTTTTCATTTTTGGTGGCAAAAAGTTTGTTCGTTTCCCAGATAATTAAAAAAATAAGTTTGGGTTAAGGTTTTTTGGGGATACATCAAAACCCCCAGGGAAAAATTTGCAAAAACGGTTTAAATCTTTACCAAAAATCTGTTTTAATTCAGCGCGAGGGCATTATTGCCAAAAGTATCAAATGAAGATGGCGGTTTTAAAAGGGGTTGAAATGTTTAAAAGTGTGACCCCCTTTTTTTCAGCCCCCTTTTTGGCAGAATTCAATTATATATAAGTAAAAATGACCAAAATGTTTTGGGTTTAGTAACTAATGTTTTTATTTATGTTCATTTTTTTCATTGGGTTGAAAAACCCGTTTTTTCCCAAAATCGGTGTTGCTTGTTTTTTTTTTTTCAAAATGAAAGGTTAAAACAAAAAAAGGACACCTTTAGGGAAATTTGGTTCATAAGTAAATAATAGATCAAAACCCTTTTTCTTCTCTAATTTCCTTTTCCTTTTTTTCCATTTTTCCTGTAAAGTTTTTTCTCAAAAATTTTAAACTTCGGTGAAGGGCCCCTGCTCTGTATCTCGTTTTAAAAGGGGTTTAAAGGATTTTTGGGGTTTTCTTTATTCCGTTTCAATGTCTTCAACTTTAATTTCCGTGCGGAAACCTCTTTTCTTTAAAATCTGTTCTTCGTAAGCAAATTTGGAACCTACCGGTTCTTTTCCGAAATAATATTGCACTGTATAAAAAAGAACCCCCAAAAAACACACAATTTAAAATTTCGGAGAAAAAAAATTTCGTTTTTTCACTGCTGAAAAACCCGGGGGCAAATAAATTTTTTCTTTATTGATTTCTGTTTTTTATACCGCCCAAAAAAATCAAGTGTGGGTTTATGAAAAAAAAGGGTTTTTTCAAAAAAAAAGTTTTTAAAAGACCAGCTTCATTTTACATTTCCCCGATTTTAATTTTACTCCTTTTAAATCTTTTATATTATCCCCTTTTTTAGAAGAAAAAGTTTTTGTTTGCTAGTAATTAGCACTTTAAAAAAAAAAAGGTTTAAAAGACGAACGTATCAAAAAATCAAAAAAGAAATCAAATCGATGTACGGGGTCGCCCTGTATGTAGGGCTATGCTAAAATTTAAAAGAATTTAAAATTTTAATAAAAAGGGAAGGGGCGATATTTATATTATGCTTTAATTTTTTAAGTCAAAAGTATTTCTTTATGAAAGATTAAATTTTCATATTTCAATATCTATGACATAAAAGAAAACCACTGCAGGAAAATTTTTGAAAAAGGTTTTGCCCGTAGGGCCCTTTAAATTTTTTTTCTTGACTTCGTCGTTTAAGTAAAACTTTTCATTGTTTTTGTGTTCGCCAAACCCCCTCGGGTTTTTTAAAACATTATATTGTACCTATCTTTTTTCCCTGTAGTTATTTTACTTTTTAAAAAATTTAAGATAATGGAAAAAAAATCTCTGGGATTTTAAATTTTTTAGTTCTTTTTTGGTTTTTGGGTTATAAATAATATTTTTTTGTTACTCAAAATTTTTAAAGAAATTTTTAATAATAGTTAAATTTTTTCTTGGAATTTTGGGGAAGTACTTCTAATTTATTTTGTAAAAGGTTTTTTTCGTGAAAATAAAACAGAAATTTTTTTTTCTTTGGGGGAGCCAAATTTAAAACCAAAAGGGATCTTCCCTATTCGCCAAAAAAACCCATAATTTGTTTTTTGAAGTATGAGCAAAATCTGTTTCTCAGTTTTAAATGCCCTTTGTTTTTTTTCCCGATAAAGGGGGCCCTTAGTAAATTGAGATAAATTGGGATTCCCGTGACCCCCCATGAAATTATAAAAAAAAAATTTAAACAAAACTTTATATATTTGTTTTCCCCCACAATTACGTTTTTAAATGTTTAAATACTTCATTTTACACAAAACCCCCCAAAAAAGGAAAGGGAAACTATTTCATATTTCTTCTGCAACAAGCATCTTTTACACCAATAAAAAAATCGCTGGAAAATCCAAATTCATGTCCCGGGAGATAGGCAGTTTCGGGGGAGTGGGCCCAAGAAAAAATACTTAAAAATTTTTTTTATTAATCATTTTGTTTTTAGCAAAAATTTTAAAAATATAAAAACCCTTTTATAGTACATTAAAGAAGGGGGGTTTTTTCTCTGGGTGATTCAATTTAAAATTTAAATCAAAACAACTGAATTGTACGCATTTTTTTTCCAAAATTCTTTAAATTTTGTATATATTTTTGTTCAAAGCAAAAAAATGTGGCAGTCACATTAGAAACAAAGGCCCTTTTAAGGTTTTTTAGTTATGGATATTGTCAAACCTGGTTTAATGAAAATTTCCCTATGTAAAAAAACCCCATTAATTATTTCATTGACTTAAAATTTCCCAAATTTAACCCTGGCCCGTTATATTTAATTTTGGGAAAGCCCCCTTTAGAGACAACTATTGGGCTCGCCCCAAAAAGATGTGATATTTTTACACAATCAAACTCAGTGTTGCAGATGAACTTTAAGAAGTTTTCAAAATGATTTATCTAGTGATCCGGGAAAAATTTTTTAAAAAGAGCATTGATAAATTTTATAGAATTTTGAACAAAGGAGTTTTATTTTAACAAAAAGTTGTTTTTTTGTGAAAAACCCAAATGAAACCGCCCAAAGTGGGGCTTTTGCATCGTTTCTTAACTACATTTTTATATTACATTTTTGTTCACTTTTATTTTGTTTATGTGGTTCTGAAAAAAAAAAGTTAAGGAAAATTTTGTTTGCATAAGCTAATACAAAATTTTCGTTGTTTTTGTTTTTAGAAATGAAAGACATTTCGACAATTTAAAACTTTGTATAGAGAACAAACTTCCACACATAAATGTTTACCAATTTTTGTAATTCTTTTTGCACAAGGCCTGGAAGGGCCATATTCTTAATGGGGGAAAGACTCCAGAACACGCAGTGATTTGGGGGGACCCCCCCCCGTAATTTTACCCTCATCAATGTGCGAATGATTGAATTGGACACGTTGTCCACGAAGTTTAAAATTTATTTTATAGGCCCTTTTGGGTTTTCCCCGAATTTTTAGTAGCTGTTAAAAAGAAATTATTATTATTATACAAAATAAACCTTTTAAAGTAAAAAAGAATTAATTTATTATATACTAAATTAAATCTTAAAAATTTAAAACGTAACCCGTAAATTTAAAATATTTTAATATTAATAGGGAAACGATCCCACGGTATCGATCCCCCTACGGTAAAAATGCGAATACCGAATGAGATATATTTAAAAACGAAAAAAGTAAATTTTGAGGGAGGGCATCAAGTCGGGTTGGGGCGGGCGGATAATATTTTTAAAATTGGGTTGAAACAAAAGGCTAATAAAGGGTATAACTGCTATTGCGGGCATTGATGCCGTTTTAAAGGCTTTAAAAAAAATCGAAACTTGATGAAAGTTACCCCAAAAAAATCTTACCACTAAAATTTTTTTTTTTGTTTTCCAAAAACCAAAGCTAAGCTTCGTTCTGAAACCAAAACGGGAAGCATCCTCAAGAATAAGAACGGAAATTTTTCTACGGCAAATATTTTTACATTTTTAAAAAATGAATGCAAAAGATTTTTTGTAACCTAAAACATTTCGACAAAATTATATTATATGTCTTCCCAAAGAAAAAGGGTCATAGTTTTTCAATAAAAAAATAAAAAAATCAGAAATTTTTGGGCTATTTTCACAAAAAATGCCCCTTTGACTGTTTTACTTCCCTTGTCTTACATGCGCACATGTAGATTATTTTTCGTCGAAAACTCTGCCGTGTAAATTTAAATTTCGGCCGGGAAAAGGATGGGGAAAAATTTTTTTTACTTTTTTTATTTTTTTAAGAGTGCTATCTTTTTAAAAAAATAAAAAATCTTTTTCGGTTTTTGCTCCTTAATCCTTTTGGGAAGCAATTTTATTACTTTCCTTATTTTTTTTATTTACAGTATCTTTAAAATTATTGTCAAAATTTTTAAAAACTACTCTATACCAGTGGCCCGAATCCCAAAAAGGATTAAAAATAGTCGCCGGTTCCTATTCAGATCAAAGCCCTTTAGGGAAAATTTTGGTTTCTTTCGGGGTTTGGAGATTTATTTTCTGTTTAAATGGTAAATGTTTTTGTACCTCAATGTCTTTTTATTTTCCCGCCCAGGGGGTGGTAAAGCAGAGGGAAAATTTTACTTTTGTGTATTAAAAAAATCATGCATCTGTAAAATGGAACTTTATAAAAAAAGGAAAAAAAATTTAGTAAAAACCCATGGAAACTCTCCGGGAAAATGCCTTATTACATTTAAAAAAAAACTTTAAAAAAACGGAATTCACTGGGCGTAACTGCCCCACAGTTTACTCATGTTGCGTAATAAAAGACAGTAAATCCAAACTGAACGAAACCTGAAAAAAAAATATGTGCATCTCCTATTGGGGGTGAAGTTTCAAGGGAAATTCCCGTCAGTGGTTTTCTAAGGGAATTTCTCCGGAACAAATTGGTTCAAAAGTTTAAAAACCCGATTTGGGGGTTCATTTTATGGTAAAACCAAAAACAAATGCCCAATCTATAAATATCATGTAGGGAAAAACCCAAAAACAAAGTGCCTCATATCTAACATTGCCTGACCTTACATTAAAAAATTATCAAAAAGGGTAGTTGGAAAATTTTGGGGTGTAACCAGGGGAATATGGAAAACCTTATAAATTTAATTTTTATAGATTTAAATGGTCAGGGTGAAAGGAACAAGTTGAATTAGAATTTTGATCATTTTTTAAATTTATCCGCCCCTATTATGGGAAAAGGGGCTTTTTGTTTAAAACCCCTTTAACCCTCCCTTTTTGGGGTCATTAGAAAATTTAAAAAAAAGATGCCCAATGATTGTCAGGAAAAATTTTCACTTGTAAATTTGGTAGAAAGTTTAAAAGCAAACCAAAAAAAGTGTCCTTTTCCCGGGACGTGCCAGAAAGTCTACTTAGGATTTTTTTTTTAAAATACACTTTTTCCTTGGCCTAAAAAGCGTCCTTATAACTTTTTTCCCAACCGCAAATTTTTGCGTCAGTTTCAAATTTGGGCCCGTGTTTTTTTTTATTTTAAAAAAACTACCTTTAAAAAGTACGGAATCGTTTTGTCATTGACAGTTCCCTTTTTCCCCAAAATTTTTGATTTGGGGTTGAAATCGGATTCGATTCCCGATTGAGGGAGTGCCTTATTTCGTATTATTAAACGCTTAAAGAAATAAAACGTTGGGGGTTAAAGGGAAATTTAATAATAAACCCTTTTTTAAAGGATAGAATACGTTTGATAAATTTCTTGAAACCCCCTTTAAACTGTTTTTTAATTTTTATTCTAAACTCATGGGTTTTAAATTACCTAAAAGGGGTTTATACCTATTGATGGGATTATATTAATATTTTTATAAAAGATTTATTTTAGAGCCCTTTTCCCCCGATCAATTTCCGTTTTAAAGGCCGGGTTTTAATTTGGCAAATTTCAGCCCACGGGCGCTAATAGTACCGCACAGAAACGATCGACCAGAGGGACAGAGTGAGAAAAGCCCCCACGGGAGAGAGTCAAAAACAGATACAGGGTTGTCCCGGGTAATTTGCCATCTCGTTGCGAAGACAGCCCGGTTTTTTTAAAAAAGTCCAGTGTATAGCACTGACACACGCAAGGTTGCCCGGTTCTGACCCGTAAAACCCCTATGTGGGTGGGGGAAAAATTTTCCCTTTAAAAGATATCAAAAACTTACCAGTATCCTTTGGGGAAAAAATGGCAACCCCAAACAAAATAATTGCAGACCCCGGTTTGACGGGTTGTTCAAAGAGATGAGGGGTAATGGAAAAGGGAGCCCCCCCCCCGCGTTTTAAATAGTTTGTAACACAGAAATTTAAAGCAGTATTAGAAACCCGAAAAAACAAAACTGAATCAAAGTACTTTGGGGGAAATTTCACAACCCTCACAGGCACTGTCAGGGAATAAAAAATAAAAAAGAACAGAAAAAGGAAAATAATTTAAATTAAGATTTTCGGTATCTTTTTTGCTGAAATGGATATTCAATGTCATTTCCCCAAATTTTAGGGCCCTTTAACTGAAAAGTGTTCCCGTTTCTTTGTAATGAAGATTTTTGACGTAAGATTTAGTTTTTTTACACTTTGCCCACCCCACACGCACGCCAAAGCACGCAAAGCACATTCCCAAAAGAAAGCTATTTTTAAAGTATTTGCCCCAAAGACTGAAAGTCAGCCAGATTCGTTAACTAAGGGTTTAATATTTTATTTTTTTCCAAAGTTTTTCATTTTTGGGCAAGTTCGCAAAAAAGGGTTTTGCGGAAAATCGGGGCTTAGTGTTTTTGGGATACGAATGAAAAATTTTTCCCTTTAACCCTAATTATGATGGGAAACGTTTTTTTCTGCCTTTTTCGACCAGTGTACATTGATCAGCCTTTAAATTTTTGCACGGGTTTACCATTCAGTCAGTTTTTTTTTTGGGAAGCCCCTCCTTTTAACAGTTAAAAAGTAAGTCCCAAAATTTAAAAACTGGGCAAATTTTTTTAGAAATTTTGCCCCGGGTTTAAAGGGGTTTAAAAAATAGCAAAAGGGAAAGGGAAAAGGGAAAAAAAGTCTTGCATAATTTTAGTTTGGGGATTCAAAGGCAAAACCCTTGGGAAATCGCAAAAAAAATTGCCCATGGTTAAAAAGGGCAGTAATTAAATCCTTTTTTGTTTATATAAAAAAAGACAACTTCGGTTGTCTTTACGTATCTTTAGAGAACATCACTTTTTCCTACACCTATTTTTTTATGAAAGGGTTTTTATTACAAAAATAAAGAAAAAAAAAAAAAAGAAAAAGGGGGATGTAGTTCTAAGTTGAATGCCAGTTAAATTTTGGGGCTGTACCCTTAAAAAAAGGCGCTATTTGCTCTAAACCGCGCAAGATGAACCCCCTACTTCCAGTTTCGATTGCAAAAAATTTTCCATGTAGGGTGTATGGGAAAATAAAAAACCCTCTCATTTTAATAGAATGTTTTTTAAATAGTTTAAAAATGGTGATTTAAAGGGACTCGCTCTACAGTATTTTTGCAAAAAATGGGAAAATTAGGATCTATTTATTTTTGGGCTTTCTTTCCCACGGGGCACATTTTTGACCCGAATTACTGACCTTATTCCTATAAGGAAAAAGTTTTTTATTTTATTTTACCCCAAAATTTTTTCTCTATTTTCAGAAAGATGTAATACCCAAAAAAAATTTCCCCAAATTTCATTGTAAAATTTTGAAAATTTTTTGAGAAATATAGGAAATTTTAAAAGAATACCCCCTACCAATTTATGGGTTTTAAATTTTTGGGCCCCCTTTGGTTTCCTTTTTTTTGTAAAATTTTGGTAAAGTTTATTTTTTGCCCTTTTTTTTCCCCTTTGGGGGTTTTGAAAAAAACTTCTTCCGCCTTTAATAAAACCCCCCCGGGGGGGCATTTTTTTGCATTTTTGACATTTGGAGGGCAAAATAATTTGGTTTTTTTTAAACTAGAAATCGCTGCTGAATAGGCCCATCTACTCAAAATATGGTTTTAAAAGTCAATATTTTTTAAATTTTACTATTTTTTTGCATTTTGGGAAAAACCCTTTTTACATATTTTAAACCCATCTATGACTATTAAAACTAACTGGATGGGTTTGAAAAAAAGTTTTTATTTTTACTCTATACCGTGTGTGAAAAGGGGAGGATGCAAATTTCAAAAAAACTGGTACAGGAAAGTTTATTTTTAAAAGGGTTTTCCAGTTGTTTTTTTTTCCAAAGGGGACACCAAAGGTGAATCCCAAAACAGGATTTAAAGAACTTTGGTTTTTTGTGTTTTTTATAAAAAACAACTGCCCTTTTTTGACTAAAATGTGTCTATGAAATGACTTGTCCGGTTATTCTTTTAAAAAAATGTCCCCAGTGGTTTTTTATTCAGGATTGTTTGTTCTTGTACTTTTTGTACCATATCACTTTAAAACCCTTTCAGGAAGGTGGGCTGACACTTTTTATAAATACAATCATTTTAAAAGCTTTTTTAAAATATTAAAAAATTTAAAAAGATATTAAATTTCTAAATCAAATCAGCATTTTTTTTGCAAATGTGTTCCCAAAAATTTCAATTTGACCGGGTTTTTTTCATTCAATTTAAAATGTCTGTTCCAAAACTTGGAAAGAACGGTTCATTGTTTTTTTTTTAAAAGGTGCATCTAAATTTGGCGATGAAGGGTTTAGTTTTTAACCGATTTCCTTTTTTTGACCACCTCATTTTTAAATTTCATAAAAACCCTTTTGAAGTTTTAAAAATTTCTAAAAAATTGAAAAAGCCTAAAGGGAAAAGATCTATCAAAATGGCCCCATTTTTGGGTTTTTCGTAGCACGATTTCCCTTTGGGTCATTTCTAATGTATGTCTGATTGGTTTCTAGGCAAAAAGGGTTTTTGGAAATTTTGTTTTTCTTTTACAAAAAAAAACTTTTGAAAAAAAAAGGTTTAATTGACATTTGTAACCCCCAAAAAGGGGGATGGGAATTTTTTTCAAAAAATTCAATGTTTAACATTTATTTTTAGAAGTTTTCATTATCATTTTTTTCAAGGGAGGTTGCAGTGTAAGTCAAAAAAACCCAAAAATTTAAAGTCCTGGGGATTACCCTGTTTTCATTGTAACTTTACAGAATTTTGGGTCCCAAAAGAAGGACAAACTGCCCCAGGGCCCACCCCAAAATTTTTCCCTTTAAATTTTCCAAAAAATGGGATTTCAACTTGAAACCCCAAAATGACACTATTTGGGTAACAGATATCCCTTTACACCCCCAAATTCCCGTCATAGGTTTTTTTAAAAAAGAAAAGGGAAAAAAACCCAGGGTGAGAATTTTCCCTTTTTTTTAAGGGAAATTTAACCCTTACCCCGCTAAATTTTTATAAAAGAAAATTGTCAAACTTTTAATTTGATGTACCTTTTAAATGTTAAAAGGGGTGCATTCCCCTAAAGAAATGATTGAAAAGGCGAACAGTGCAAAATTATGATCAACTGCATCGATGTGCAGGGCCCTTTTTGAAACTGCCCCTTTCGGGAAAGGCAGAATTAATCGTGTCCAGCTTTAAAAAGGGTTAGCTTCAATTTTTTTGGCCCTTTTTGCTTTTTTTTTTCTGTTTATGGTTACATGATAGAAAAAATTTTATATTGGATTCCCTACAAATGAGCTTTATATTTAAAAATTTAAAAATTTCGCTTTTTTTGTTTTATTTTTTAAAGGGAAAAGGTTTAAAGTTGTTTTACAAAATTGCAGTTATTTGCTCAACAAAAGGGTCTACGATTCGTTTGGGGAGCTTTTTGAGCTTACTTTATACTTTGTTTTGTTTTCCCTTTATCCGTTAAATTTTGGGCAAAAAGGCATGTGTGAAAGTGTTTGTGGAAATTTTTCTTTTAAATGGTTTATTTTCTTTTAATACAAAGAAGTGCAGACCCCCTTTTCTTTATCCCTTTTTCCCGGGTAAAATTTTTAAAAGGGGCTGGTTCCTCATGATCGTTTAAATTTTGGGGAATACCATATATTTTTCGAAAGGGGGTTCACTGAAAATTTTTTTGACCCGATAGCGAAAAAGTGCAGACCATGATCGACTACAGGAATATGCGGTGATTTTGGTTTGCACTGGTCGCCAAAGGGCAGGTCAATTGCCGCCCGCAGGCTAAAGGGTAAAAATGCAGCTTTTTATTTTGAAAAAAAAAAAAAATCACATTTTATATTCCTGCCCCGTGATTGTTAGGTTTTTTCCTATTTTTTTCCCCAAAAAATTTGGGCCCCTTTGGGGCTGTGGTTTTCCCCTTTCCCTTTTAGTTATATAAGAAACCTTAAAAAAACTTCATGTCAGAAGTGCCCGGGGTCAAATTTAAAAAAAATTTGTATGGTCCCTAGGGATATGTAGTGGGGAAATTTTTAAAAAAAAAAAAAACTTCTTTGGGAAAAAAAATTTTGGGTTTATTTAAGATAGGGTTTAAACAAACGGGGTTTTAGGTGGGCCATTTACTAAGGTTTTTCCGAATGGTCGAAAAAAGGTTTGCCAAAGAAAGATTAGAAAAATTTTTTTTATAACAAAAAAAAGGGTCTCAAAAATTTTGCCTTAATTTTAAAAAAATTTATTACAGGTTTTTAGGTGAACCTCCCTAAGGGTTTTTCCACGTTATAAAATTTTCAATATTTTACATACAAAGGAAAGTGACACCCTCCCCTTTTGGGGGCCAAACATTTCCAGGGAAAAAAGTCGAAACATGAGAGGAAGTCAAAATTTCGACTTACATTACTGGAAATTTTTTGGGTTAATAAAAAAAACCAAAATGGGGGGTACATGTAATGTATTAAAAATTTAAAGGGCCCGGCCAAGATTAGGACCTTGGTAAATTTGGGGGGGCCCCAGGGGGAAAAAGGGTTTGGGTTTTTGTTAAAAAAATATTTCCCCCCGTATTTCAACCGATGAAGTCGGAAAAGATTTCAATCCCCGTTTAAACCCTTTTCAAGGGTCACAAGACCCTTTTAAAAGTACGAACAACAAGATCGGGTACCTAGGGTATCTCTAGAAGTGAGCACAATTCCAAGAAGGTGATTGGAGAGTGTTCAAACTTGGAAAATTTCATTATTTTGACATATCTGGTAGGTTTCTAGAATTGTTAGTTTAAACAATATTACTTTCTGCACAGTTATATGTATATACATGTACATTTTTATTACAGCATTATCAACAGGATTAAGAAGTAAATCAAGAGACTTTTTCAAATTTCTATCCTGTAAAACAAAAAAAATGGCCCCCCCCCCCCCAACCCCCCCAAATTTTTAAATTTTTAAAACCGGGATAACATAAAAATTTTAGGAGGGAAAAAAAATTTCTAACAAAATGAGGGGCAGTAAATAAAACAATGTGATAAGTTTTTCCCAATTGCCTTGGGCAAAATAATAATTTTTTTTCATAGTGTAAGGTTTAAACTGTACATTTCGATGAAACATTTTTCTGCGATGTGCAGTTTGATTAATCCCTGATACATGTATTTCAAATTAAGAAATGTTTTCCCATAAAGAAGAATGCTTAGATTTTTTTGTTGTATTTATTGGGTCTGAAGCAAGTTTTCTAAAGACAGTATACTTTGATGAGATTTTTGCCTTCAAAAAGTCCTACTATGCTGACTTTAATGACGAATTAAAGAAAAACATTTTCAGTATTACTTAAAAATATATCAGATATTAGATCAACTAGATGATTTATCATTTATTAGTGCCAAGTTTTTATGCGGATAAATGGCGTTAACTCATGACTTCCAGTGTAATAAGCGTGCAGAACTACTTGAAGGTGTGGATACTGCTTAAAGTAGTTCTGAGTATAGAAAAAGGCAGAAATGAAAATTTAAAAAATCATACAATGTAATTGTTTATCGTACAATGTAGTTTTAAGCTACTATCCAGTAATCACTTCATGCAATGTGTTGAGTACATCAGCATCTATTTGTTAAGAAGAATTCCACTGAATGTGTTCATTCTATAGATGTCTTCAAGAAGCCTGTTGTTGGAACTTCCTGCTGTACATTTTACCCAGACCTGTTCTCCTGATTTCACTCTTAATATTGCTCCTACTGAACAGCAGGTACCGTGGTCCTTGTCGTAATTAGAAGCTTTCGCAATCACGTTACCTGCATACACCATACCAATGTAAGAATATTTTCCATAATATGTACAAATATGGACAGTAAACTGGTACATCCCGTCGACAGGTGCTGTGAAGATTCCTGTGGAGGTGTCGTATCCGGATCCCTCGTTTGTTAACGCACTGTCAAACACAATGATCTGGTTGTCCTTAGCAAGGTTTGTTTCTGTCACGTGATGTGCATAAAATGCGACGGAAGGCCAAGTCAGTTTCTCTGCATATGAAATTATAGAAATGTATTTCACCAATAAAATTGTTTTAGAGCTTTATCCTTATTGCAGTTTGCAAAAGAAAACAAAACTACCGATGAAAAGGTGGACTTCAATTTAATCTAATTATATTGTTAAAAAGAACTGATTAATTGGTTAACTGGTTTATACCAAAAATTGTTTTTAATGCTAAACTGAATCTGTTAAGGCATATAAATTGCAATAAAACTGGAATGAATACAGTTACAAATATTATTAAAACTTCAGCCAAAAACACAATGTCATGTCATATTTCATACGTCAATCCGATTAACACTTTCATGAATGTGAAATATTGTAAAATTCACATCGTCTTCTCATCTATAAAAGAATCTTTACCTTTGAGTTCAGAAAGACTGTTTCTTTCATTCTCCATGGAGTTCGTGAAATTCGTTCGTAGTTCCTCAAATGTATTTTTGAAAAAATCTGAAAACCGGAAATTAAAGAGATAACTCACCTTTATCATCATATACTTGTAAAATATATTCAATGTAGCTATTATAGTTGGATTCATCTGACTTATTTTTTTTTATTTCTCGATGTTGCAGCAAAAAATACAAAGTAAATTATATTCATTATTAAAGTCGTAACAGATGGTAGTAGGGTTATTTTGAATCTTGAAGTTACAAGTTTATTTAATTTTTAAAGTATTATAATCTTAATGTATTTTCTTTATTAAATAATAATGAGTGTGAGTTTAATTTTACAAAATTATAAAAAAACACGTTTATGTGTCAGTAATTTTCTAACATATTACTACGATACATAACATCTTGTACACTTTAGAAGAAGCAAATACATGTAGAAACATGCAGTCCAAATTGCAGTTTGAGAAAACAATGCAAAATATACGCGATCGAAAAGGATTTTGAGAACATATTTAAAACTGATCATTGTGTTTTGAAAAATAAAAAAAATCCATTTGGCATCTTTCATTTCTTTAACATGATATATTCTAAATACTTTTTTAAAGGTACTTAAAATGAATGTTGAGGAAAATCTCTGATACTGAAAACTTTAATTATAAGCCCATATGGCTGTTCATATAGTAAAATATTATCTTCATCATGGGGCTGCAGAAATTGTTCGTTCCTATATAATTAAAAAATGAGTTTTGTCCCATACGATGGATATCTAAAATATTCTCAAAAAGTTGCCCCTTCAAGTTATGTGGAATTTCAACGCTGAGACATTATTGCAAATGTATCAAAATGGAGATGGTTACTTTTTAAAAGCGTTTAACTGTTTGAAAGTGTGGCCCCTTTATGCAGCCCTTTTTCGACAGAATTCAATGTATATATATTAGTAAACTGACAATTGTTTTGTTGAGTAATATTCATGCTTTAGATGCTGTTCATTTTTTTTCTGTGTGATCGAAACAACGCTTTCTTTCAATGATTTGGTGTTGTTCGATTTTTTTTTCTCAAAATGAAAGGTAAAGCATAAAAAAGCTACACTTCATGAATTAGTGTTCATAAGTAACATAATAGATCAATACCTTCTCTCTTCTCTAAGTCCTTTGCCTTTTGTTCCATTTGTCCTGTAAAGTTATTTCTCAAATCTTCAAATCTGTCGGTGATATGGGCAACTGTCATCTGTATCTCGTTTAAAGTGTTCAAAGCAGATTCTTGAGTTTTCTTTATCTCAGTTTCAATGTTTTCAACTTTAATTTCCGTGCGGATCATCTTTTCTAAAGTCTGTTCTTCGTAAGCAAATTTGGAACATACCGGTTCTTTTGCCGAAGAAATATTGAAACTGTATATTAGAACCCAAAGAACACACGCATAAACTGCGGAGAACAACATTTCGTTTTACACTACTGAAAACCAGTGTGCAAATAAATTTTTGCTTTCATTGATTTCTGTATTTATACCTGCCAAACATCAAGTGTTGTTCATGAAAACAAGGGTTATTCAAAAAATAGTGTTAATAGACCAGCTTCATTTTACATTTCACGATTAATTTCACTCCTTTGAAATCTTTTATATTATCCCCCTTTTTCAGAAGAACAGTTTCTGTTCTGCTAGTAATTAGCACTTGTAAATGACGTAACGCTAGCAAAAAATCAAAAATGATAATCAAATCGATGTACGGTGGTCAGTATGTCTGTCAATGCTAATTTAATGAATTCAAATGTATAATAAATGGAAGACGATATCATATTATGCTAATTTTTCAAGTCAAACGTATTGCTTTATGAAAGATTAATTTGCATATTTCAATATCCTTAGACATCACAGAAAACCATTGCAGAAATGTTTAGAATAAGTTCATGCCCGTATGTCCCTTAACTTTGTTTTCTTGCACTTCGTCGTTGAAGTGACACTTTTCATTGTACTGTGTTACGCCAATCCATCTGATTTTTAAATACATTATATTGTACCTATCTTGTGATAATGTAGTTATATTACATATCGAAGCCTTAAAGATAATGAAAAAAAAAACTCTCTGGCATTTCATTTAGTCCACGGCCAATTGTAATCCCGCTCGAAAGTAGTTGAGAAATATAGCCACATATACCAAATTATTTTTTGGTCTAAGACAAAAACAATATGTATGTATCTCTTCTGGGGACCGCGACTGGATCCGGAAATGACTCATCAATATGGCGACTGATTACGAAAATAAAACTGCTGATTAATTTCTGAACAAATTCAGTAAAAGTGCTTATAATATCGAATATCATGTCATTAAACAAGCCAATGGGACATTTCAAATATCTATATTTGCACTTTTTCAGGGAACAATATATTCAATTTATTTTAACTGTTAAATTTGTACCCCACTTTACAATGCATTTTTACACGTTGCTTCTACCTCTTGATATTAACTATTTTCGACTATTCTTATAGTGTTGAATTTGAAATAAGTTAATTTCCGAAAGTTAAAAGAAATATAACATATAATAAGGGAATATATGTTACCAATATCTGATTTTAATAAGTACCTAGAAGGAAAGAAATTTGAATGCAGTAAAAATCAATGTCGGAACAAGTAGTTGTCTATGCTCTTATTACAAGATTATGTGCAAACTACATGCATTGTTTACAAGTTCATTTTGATTAGATTTAAGCATGATCAAGACGATTAAGCCAGTAGAAGTTTAACAGATCGTTTCTAATTAATGCAAGTGTTAAATTCATGATAGTCTTCCTAATTATTCTGAATTACTTGTTAATTGTATTCATTAAGGCTTGACATCAACACTGAAAATGTTCTACTTAATTCGTCTTCAGCCCGGCGATAACAAAGCTATCTACAAACAGTATTATTCATTACTCCTGCATTTAAAACGTTCTGAGTTTAATATGGGCTTTCCGCAATTACGTTTAGCTAATTGCAGCAGGAAGGGCATCAGGGGCGTGGGGTAGTCATTTCATTGCCTTTTTTCATCATTCCTTCTCTGCAACTGAAAGTATTTCTCAAAAGATCCGATATATGATATACTCTGCAACGCCTCTTTAAACCGTAACACTGCATGTATAGTTTAGAACATGATAAATACATGAACAAAGTAAAGCGTATAGACAGAAAGCTCAAAACGTAAAATAAAGGAAAGACCGAAGTGCGGCAACGCCTTGGAACGGTCAGTTCTAAAACAACGCTGGTGTGCTTAAAATAGTATTTTGAAAACAATGCTCACACTATATATCCCAACCATATTCCAATGTGATAGAACAGTAGACATATAAGTAAGTCGTCGACTGCTGAATATCTTATTCACGAAAGGGAAACTAAAGGCACGTTATGTGAAAACAAAAATGTTTGGGTAAATATCTACATGAAAAACCTCTGGTCCTTTAGTTTTATGGAGTTCGTTTAATATTATCACAACAGAATTTCGCTTAAACTGGTGCTAAAGGGCGTAAGGGTATTTCACCTTTCTAAATCTCTCATGAACAAACTTAATCAACCGAGTCTTCTATTATTTTGATTAGATGAGTTCTATTCTTTTAAGAGATCTTCTTGAAGCTTTTAACAAACCATTTGCCTATGTTCTCCATGCCGTTGTAGAAAGCAGAACAACAGCAGAATATTATTAAGGATCCTACGAATCCGGAAAGCAAAAGCATATCAAAGCAGCTCAGTATTAATGGGCTTTTAGAACTATCATGGCGTCGTCCACCTGTCTTTCGTAAGACACGATCAAATAGGAAAATCTAGCATCCAGCTGACAATGGACTAAACAAAATGCAATATATCTCGAAATAAATGGGTCAAAACCGCATATGATAAAACATTTCATCATTTTACCAAATACATTTCGGACAATTTCCATTGAATTTGATAAATAACTATTGTTTTGATGCACTGAATTGTATTGCTTGGGTAAATTAGTGTACTTAAATCAATTTCAAGTATGGAGATACATGTATGTCAATCCCAAGCGATGCAGTATTATAGTCTAGATTTAATAACTGTACCTCCCTGGCATAAAAATGTCAACTTTTCGAGCAACAACTGATTGTCCGTATTTGAAAACATCATCAAGAATGCGTGAATTATTGTTGATATAGTAACCACAGGTGAATGTGTATAACGTTTTCCAAATCATACGAAAAATATCTGCGACAAGCTAGGCAGAAATAGTTCTCACGGATTACTTATTACATCTCGAAAAAATGCATTCCCTAACCGGACATCAATGTTGTTCAATAAGGAGAGGGTTTGACAAACTGCTTACATGGTTATATAAACAAATAGCAATATGAAAAAGGGAAAAGGCTTAATTGAAATTAAATGCATAAAAACGCGTTTAATTTAAGCAATTCCTTTGTCATTAGATTATTAGGTAAGTAGGTATAAAGAGTAAAGAAAATCATATGAAACATTAACAGCACACCTTGTAATTGTTGGATTTCAATTTTTCTAGGAATGTTTTTTTTTCAGAGTTTGCATATACTTTGTCGCAATATCGTTTCACGCGGAGTAAAATATCAGTTAGGCATGAAGTTATACCGTAACGATAAAATAAATTAGTATTGGTAGATGTAAAAGGGTTAAATTATCTATGAAACGAGCTTAATGTGACTGTATATGCAATTAAGAAATCCATCATAATCTTACTGATCATCTATGCGAACTTCGAAAATACAAACTTCAGGGATGTGATTAGAGGCCAAATCCTATTCATTAGAAGGACTCAAGGTGTAGGTTTAACTACTATAAATTTCTTTATGTAAAACGTAAATATACTGTAGGCATTAAACGACGATGACATCATAGACCACCTAGTATACTGAACTAAAACGTACATAGAGAAATCTTCTGATGATTCCTTTCGTAGATTTCTTTAACTCAGGTTTACGGGGAGGTATGTATTAATTGGATTTATCAATTTTAATAGGAGAATCTGCACTATAAAATAGTTTACGTTTTAAAGCTGTTATATCATTAGAAACAACATTGTTAAGATTGCATTATGTAACAATTTTTTTTCTATTGATTTTGCGTTCTGACTACATTGTCGGGGCGTTAAGCCGATCTGACACACTCATACAGATAACAAGGGTATATAGATATATTTAATTATGTTATTTGACTATGGAAGTGATAGAGTATTAGACAATTTGTATTTTTAATCGAGCATACTGTGCCATTTAACAGAAATTTGCTCACTTAATACCGTTATTTAGTCATTTTCGGCATTTTCTGATATTTATAGATATTTTTTATTTTAAGCATAGTTAATTCCATATTATTTTTCATAAAAATGTTGTATCTGTTAGAATAAGCATAACCTTCACTAAATATATCAGTTTTACAATCATAACATAGTTTTCAAAGACGTTATCACCTGTAATTATTCAGCAGTCATACATTTTCTGTCTTTCTTATTTTCTCTTTAGCTGCCATATTTATGACGTCATAACTTTTTCCAGTCGCGTGTCTGGAAAGAGATACATGGGAAATTACTTTAACACACTTCAATCTACAATGTAGTATAGGTCTCTATATTTCTCAATATTTTTCTCACGGCGGCCCATATTCCCACAAATCGACGTGTACTAATTGTTTAGTTCTTTTTGATTTTGAGGTTACAAATAATATTTTTTTAGTTACTCAAAATTTCAAAGGAATTTTAATAATAGTTATAAAAAGATATCTTGGAATTTTGGTAAGTACTATTAAATGATTCTCTGATTTTCTTTCTGTGAAAATAAAACAGCACTTATTTTTTCTGGAGGAGACAAACAACAACAAAATTGTATCTTCATATTCGCATATATATCTCGCTCTAGAAATAAAGGATTTGGATCATATTATAATTAGGCCTGACCGTATAACTGTAAAACCCATAATTTGTTTTGATGATATGAGCAAAATCTGTTTCTCAGTTGTACTGCCGTTTGATTTTTTTTTCTAGATAGTGGGCATTGATAAATTGAGATAAGCATGCATTCCTGTGACACCCATGAAATATAAAGAAAAAAAAATATATGCAATCTATATTATAATTTGTTCTGCACACATTTACGTTTTCAATATGTTTAATACACTTCATTTTAGACAAGCCCCCAAAACACAAAGGAATCTATAACATATCCGCTTCTGCAACAAGCACTCTTCTTACACCAATAAAAACTCCGCTGGAAACTCCACATTCATGCTACGGTAGATAGTGCAGTTGCGGGTGGAGTGGACGAATTACTTTTATTAACTAACTTTGTTAGAGCAACACTTGAACAATATAAAACCAAACGCCTTGGTTAAAATATTATATATATAATACACTGCAAAACACTTATATAGTACATTACAGAAGGTGTTTTACTCTGGGTGATTATAATTAAATTGCAATCGATTTGTTTAAATGCATCAAATTAGTATACATTTTTGTTCAAAACAAAAAATGTGGCAGTCACATTATAAACGAAGGCCTTATAAGGTTAATATGTTATGGACATTGATCATACCTGTTCAATGAATTCCATATGTAATGACATATTAATCATTTCATTAGACTTAATTTTTTTTGATTTCAAAAGAACATGGACAGTTATATCAATTTTGAATGCCCCCTTTAGAGACAAATCTATATGACTCGCCCAAGAAGATGTGATATTTTTACAGCAATCAAACTCAGTGTTGCAGATGATACATTCAAGAAGTTGCAAACTGATTTATCTAGTGATCTGAACATTTCAAAGACAGAGCATTGATAAATGTATAGAATTTTGAACAAAGGCAGTTTTATTTTAACACAAGTTATTTATTGTGAATAACGCAAATGAATACCGCAATCGTGACTCTAGCATCGTTTCTTCAACTGACATTAATCTAATATTTACATTTATGTTCACGTTTTATTTTGTTTATGTGCTTCTGAAAGAAAAAAGTTAATAGAATTTTTGTTTGCATAAGCTACATACAAGCTTTTCGTTGTTTTTAGTTTTTAGAAATGCACGACATGCTGACAATGCAATCTTTTTTTAGAGAACAAACTTTAACTCCTCTATGTTCTTTTTGCACAACGTCCTGGAAGTCCATATTCTTAATGCGGAAAGACTCCAGAACACACAGTGATTTAGGAGGACCCCACCCACCGTATATTGTACATCATCAATGTGAGAATGATTGAATTGGACATTGTTTGTCCAAAGAAGTATAAAATTTATTTTTATAGCTCTTTGGTTTGTCCCAGAATTATTAGTAGCTGTAAAATGAAATGATTTATTATTATACAAATATAAACCCTTTTAAAAGTAAAATGAAATAATTTATTATATACTAATATTAAACTCTTTAAGTTATAAAACGTAACTGTAAATTGAAGATATTTATCATATATTAATAGGGAATCGATCCTACGGTATCGATCCCTCTACGGTAACATGCGATATACCGAATGAGATATATAATATCGAACAAGTAAAATTTTGATGCAGAGCATCAAGTCGTCGGAGAGCTGTCGGATAATATTTTGAAGATTGGATTGAAACAAAAGGTAATAAAGCTATAACTGCTATTGCGGTGCATTGCATGCCGTTGAAAGGCTGAAAAACGTCGCATCCTTGATGAAAGTTACCCCAAAACCCTCTTACCATCTAAATCTTTTTTCTTTGTTTACAAAACACACGCTAAGCCTCGTTCTGAAATCCAAGCGCAAGCATCCTCACGAATAAGAACGAAAATTTACTACGGCAAATATTTTTCACATTTTCAAACAATGAATGCAAAAGATTTCTTGTAACCCAAACATTTCGACAAATTATATTATATGTCTTCAAATGAAAGGCTCATAGTTTGACAATAAAAACTAAAAAAATCACGAAATTTATAGACTATTTTTCACAAAATGTGCCCTTAGACTGTGTTACTTCCCTTGTCTTACATGCGCACATGTAGATTTATTTTTCGTCTGGAAATCTCTAGCAGTCGTAATTAATTACGGCAGAATAGGATGGGGATAAGTTCTTTTTACTTTTTTCCTATTTTCCTAAGAGTGCTATCTTTTGAAATAATAAAAATCTTATTCAGTTTTTAGCTCCTTATTCCTTTAAGTAAGCATTTCATTACTGCCTTATTTTTTTTTATTTACAGTATCATTATATTATTGTCACATTTTAATAACTACTCTATACCAGTGGCAGAATCCTGAAGCGTATTAAATATAGTCGCCGGTTCCTATTCAGATCAAAGCCTTGAGACATCTGGTGGTTGCGGGTTTTGGTAGATTTATTTTCTGTTTAAATGGTAACTGTTGTGTACCTCAATGTCTTTCATTTACAGCTAGGATAAAGCAGAGAACATCTACATTTTGTGTATTAAAAATGTCATGTCACCTGTACAAAATGTAACTTTATGAAACAAGAAATTATCAGTAAAACCGATGGATGCTCTCCGAAATATGCATTATTACATATTAAAAGAACTAAAGTGGAATTCACTGACGATAACTGCACTATAGTTTACTCATGTTGAGTAATCAAATGACAGTAACTCATCTGAACGAAACATGAAAATAATATGTGCATCTCCTATTGAGAGTGAAGTTTCAAGGAATTCCAGTCAGTGGTTGCTAAGGAATACTCCGGACAAGAAATTGTACAATAGTAAACCTGATCTGTTGGTTACACTCTATTGGTAACAAAGCAAATGCCAATCTATAAATATACATGTAGGAGAAACAAATACAAATGTGCCTCATATCTAACATCTGCCTGACCTTACATAAACTTATCTAAATTGCTAGTTGGAAATTAGTGATGTAACCATGGGCTGGAATACCTTATCATTCAATTTGATAGATCTAAATGGTCAGTGTGAATGGATACAAGTTGAATTAGAACTGCTTGATCATTGATAATTCATCCGCACTATTCATGAATAGGACTATTTTGTTTAGCACATGAACATCCTTTTGGTGTGATTAGAAATAAAATAAAGATGCTATATGATTGTCAGAAATACACTTGTAAGTTTGGTAGATAAGTTAACCCGCAACCAAAAATGTGTCCTTCCGGCACGTGCACAGAACGTCTGACTTAGGATTTTTTTGGAAGAATACACTTTTTCCTTGCGCCTTATAAGCGTCCTTATAACTTGTCCGAACCGCAACGTCTTGCAGATCAGTACAAATATAGGCAGTGTTGCTTTTATTTCAAAACCTACCTTTAAAATGATACGGAATCGATGCTGTCATTAGACAGTTCTTTTCAAATCTTATGGGATTATTTCCTTAATAGATAATCATTGAACAATTTCAATAACTTACCAAGTATCCTTTGAAAAGTATTGCAACCAAGCAAAATAATTGCAGACTCGGTTTGACTGAGTCTGTTCATGAGATGAGAGGTAATGGAAAGTGCAACACCCCTCGCGTTTAACTAGTTCGTTACACAGAAATTGAATGCAGTATAAGATCCCAGAATATAACAACACTGAATCAAAGTACTTGGAGACTTTCACAACTGAAAAGTACGTTCAGTACGTTTGTAATGAAGATTCTGACGTAAAATTTAGTTTTATACACTTTACCACACACACGCACGCACGCACGCACGCACACTTCCTAAATGAAAGCTATTTCTAAAGTATATAGCCTAAAGACTGATAGTCAGCCAGAATTGCGTTAATTGATGGTTGAATATTTTACTTTATCAATATTTGCCATTTAGGGCAAGTTCGCAAAGGTTTAGCAGAAGTCGTGCTTAGCTGTTTCTGCATACGAATGAAATATTTCCATCTTAACCCTAATTATGCTGGAAACGATTTATTCTGCCTTTGCGACCAGTGTACATCATGATCAGCCTACACATCTGCACTGTTCACCATTCAGTCAGTATTTTTTTGGTAAGCACCCCTTTTAACAGTTAATAGTACTGTCCAAATTGAAAGCTGGACAAGTTTATTATAGAAATTTTGCAGGGTAAGGGTTAAACTATAGCTAGAGCGGAATGCAAAGGAAAGTAATGTCTTGCATAATTCATAGTATATGGGGATTCAAACGCGCAACCTTGGTACTCGCCAAAAACTTAGCTATAGGTTAAAGGTCAGTAATTCAAATCCTTCTTTGTTTCATATAAAAAACGACAACTTCAGGTCGTCTTTACGTATCTTTAGAGAAATCATTTTTTCCTACACCTATTTTTTATGAAAGTTCTATCACAAATTAACGAAAAAATGAAAAGAAAATAGGGGGTTATGTAGTTCCTAGTTGAATGCCAGTCAGTTGTGGTCTGCTACCCTAAAAATGGCGCATATTTGCTCTCCTCCGCGCAATAAACACCTACTTCCGGTTTCGATCTGCAAAACTTGCCATGTAGGGTGTATGAACATGAAAACTGTCTCATTTCATGCAGAATGTATTCTAGTAGTGAAAAATGGTGATTAAAGCACTCGTTCTACATGTATTTGCGCAAAAAATGGGAAAATTAGGATCTATTTATTATGGACTTCTTTCGACTTCACCGCGGAAGCACATTTTCCTACACCACGGAAGCACATTTTCGACCGAATTACTGACCTTATTCCTATAAGAAATGTTTCTTATCAAATTTTACACAATTTTCATCTCTATTTTCAAGAAAGATGTAATACCAAACATATTGCCAAGTTTCATTGTGAAATTTCGAGATTTTAGAGAAATATAGACATTTAATAGAAGCCACCCCTACCAATTTACTGGGCTAAATTTTGGCCCTATGGTCCTTTTATTGTATATATTGGTAAAAGTTTCATTTGTTTGCATTATTTTTCACTTGGATTCTGAAATATCATTCATTCCGTCATGAATAAGACCCAGAAGGATGCATTTTGTGCGTATTCTGACATTCTGGAGACAAAATATTGGCTTTTTAATCCCAGAAATCGCTTCTGAAAATTCAAAATTATTCAAATTTCACTATTATTTTGCATTTGAAAACACTCTTTTATATCATATACAACCGATCTATGACTATTAAGACTAACTGCGATGTGTTTCGAGAAAAGTCTTATTTCAGCTCTTATACCAGTGTGTGAAAATGGTAGGATGCAAATGCAAAAATACATGATACAGTAATGTTTATTATTAAATGTTTTCTAGTTGTTTTCTTTTTCAAGGAGACATTAAAGAGTGAATCAAAGCAGGTATTATATGACACTTGGTGTTTGTGTTTTTATGTAAATAACAACTGCATTTCTTGACTAACAAGTGTCTTTGTAAATGACTTGTCAAGGATATTCTTAAGACTGTCCTAGTGGTTTATATTCAGGATTGTTTGTTCTTGTACTTTTGTACCACATCACTTTAAATCCATTGCAGGAACGGACGGGCTTGACACTTCATAACATACAATCATATATAAAGCTTTTAAGATATAAGAATTAAAAAGATATTCATTTCATAAATCAAAACAGCATTTTTTTGCAATTGTGTTCAAACGTTACATTTTGGCAGATTTATTTCATTCAATGTGTCATGTCTGTTCTATACTTGGAAAGAACGGTCTCATTGTGTTTTCTTTAAAGGCTGCCATCTCAGTTTGTCGACTGAAGGCTTTAGATTCTTAACCGATTCCTAATTTGACCACCTCATATCAAAATATTCATAAATCCATTTATAAGTTACAATTCCTAAAAACATTGAAAATGCCTAAGAGAATTGATCTATCAAAATGGCTATATCGCTATTCCGTAGCACGAGTTCATTGGCTTATGCTAAATATTGTCTGTATTGTTACTAAGCAATCAGTTTTTGAAAAAAAAATTATTTACTTTCTACAATAAACTGTTTGAAAAAGTTAATTCATATATGTAACCAAAATGAAGATTGTATGTTTTCTCAAATTTTGAAGACAAAAATTCAAGGTTGAAAAAATATTTTTAGAATCCGACAGTTTTCTAATATCATTTTATCAAGGGATGTAGTCAGTGTAAGTCAGGGACCAAATATAATGTCCTGAGTTATTACTCCTGTTTTCATTGTTGTAACTTTACAGAATTTTGCCCCAAGAGAACAAACTGCTCAGGTCCCACACAGATATTTCATTTATCGAACATGTATTTCTAATCTTGAACCACAACAACGGAGTGACACTACTTGGGTAACAAATATCATTGACACAACTTCCTGTCTGAGTTTTCTCAAAATGAATAGAAAATTCCGACTGCTGTATAATTTTTTTTTGTTACATGAAGTGTAACCCTTACCCTGCTAAATTTCTATAATGAACTTGTCCATCTTTTAATTTGGACAGTACCATTAACTGTTAAAAGGGGTGCATACCATAAAGATACTGACTGAATGGCAAACAGTGCAGATCATGATCAGACTGCACGGATGTGCAGGCTGATCTTGATCTGTACTGGTCGCAAAGGCAGAATCAATCGTGTCCAGCTTGATAAGGGTTAGCTTCATATTGTTTGCCTTTGTGCTTTTTTTCTACTGTTTATGTATACATGATAGAAAGATTATATGTTGTATTCCCCTACAAATGAGCTTTGATATAAAGATTTAAGAATTGCATATTTCTTTGTTTTATTTTTAAAGAAATGGTTACTGTATGTTGTACAACATTGCAGTTATAGTTGCTCAACAGAGCTTGACAATTTCATGGTGAGCTTTTGTGAGCTTACTCACTGGATGTATATATGTATAGGTCCAGGTCAAGATGAGGTACCTTGGTTAGCCATAGAGGGACAAAGTTGGTGACAGTTCAGTGTTCACATTTAAAGTATTAGCAGTATTTCAACCATGATTAAGTCTGAAATGATTTCAACACAGTTCAAACCCTATGGCAAGGGGTCACAGGACCGGGTAACGATTGGAGAGTGTTCGAACTTGGAAAATTTCATAAGTTTGACATATCTGGAAAGTTTCCAACATTGTTAGTTTAAACAATATTTATTTGAATATATTTATATGTATATACATTTTCATTACAGCAGTTAACATAATATATCAACAGGTTTAAGAAGTAAATCAAGAAACTTTTTTAATCATAGCAACAACAAACTTACATAAAATTATAAACATTTTAGGAGAAAACAAACACTAATTATGCGCTGAAACCAGTAAGAAAAAGTGTGATAAGTTATTCAATTGTATCTCACAATAATGATTAATTTCATAATAAGATAATATTTTTCTGAGTTTTAGTTCATGCTTAAGATAGTTCTGCACATCCCAATCAAACATTTTTTTCCGCGATGTACAGTTTGATTAAACCCTGATACATGTATTTTAAATTAAGAAACTTTATGGCTTTAAAAAAAGAATGCTTTTTAGCTGTATTTAATGGGCCTTAAGCAAGTTTTCATAAAGACAGTATACTTTGATGAGATTTTTGCCTTAAAAAGTCCTACTATGTTGACATTAATGACAGATTTTAAGAGCTGATATAACATTACTTGAAAATGTTTCACATGTGTAAATATTTGTGTTACTATATTTCATCTTTAGACAAAGTAGTTACCTATATCAGATATTAGATAAACTATATCAGATATTAGATAAACTAGATTTGTCTTTTATTAGTGCAATTGTTAGTGTTATAATATAGTTTCAAGCTACTACACAATATTCACTTCTTGCAATGTGTTGAGTACATTAGCATCTATTTGTTAAGCAGAATTCCACTAAATGTGTTCTTTTGATAGCTGTCTGTACTAAGCCTGTAGTTACCACCTCCATATGTACATTTTACCCAGACCTGTTCTCCTGATTTCACTCTCGCTATTGCTCCTACTGAACTGCAGGTATTGCCGTCCTTGTCGTAATTAGCAGTATTCGCAATCACGCTACCTGCACACACCAAGCCAATGAGAGAATATTTTCCAGAATGTGTACAAATATGGACAGTAAATTGGTACATCCCCCCGACAGGTGCTGTGAAGATACCCGTGGAAGCGTCGTATCCGAATCCTTCGTTTGTCAGCGGAATGTTAAACACAATGATCTTGCCCTCTTATCAAGGGCTGTATCTGTCACGTGGAATGCATAAAATGCAACGGAAGGCCAAGTCAGTTTCTCTGCATATGATATTATAGAAAAGTATTTAACCAATAAAATTATTTTAGAGCTTTATCCTTATTGTAGTTTGCAGAAGGCAACAAAGGCGAACTTCAGTTTAATATAGTTATGATATTGTTAAAAAGAAATAATTAATTGCTTTACTGGTATATACTAAAATTTGTTCTTTTAATGCTAAACTGAATCTGTTAAGGCATATAAATTGCAATAAAACTGGAATGAATACAGTTACAAATTTTATTAAAACTTCAGCCAACAACACAATGTCAAGTCATATTTTATACATTAATCCGATTAACACTTTCATGAATGTGAAATATTGTGAAATTCACATCGTCCTCTCATCTATAAAAGAGTCATTACCTTTGAGTTCAGAAAGACTGTTTCTTTCATTCTCCATGTCGTTCGTGAAATTCGCTCGTAGTTCCTCAAATGTATTTTTGAAAAAATCTGAAAACAGGAAATTAAAGAAATTACCTTTATTATCATATACCTGTAAAATATATTCAATGTAGCTATTATGGTTAGATTCATCAGATTTGAGACACTTAACTTTTTCTTTACTTCTTCTCGATGTTGCAGCAAAAAATACAAAGTAAATTATATTCATTACTAAAGTCGCAACAGATGGTAGTAGGGTTATTTTGAATCTTGAAGTTACAAGTTTATTTAATTTTTAAAATATTATAATCTTAATGTATTTTCTTTATTAAATAATAATGAGTATGAGTTTAATTTTACAAAATTATATAAAAAACAACGTGTTTGTGTCATTAATTTTCTAACATATTACTACGATACATAGCATCTTGTACACTTCAGAAGAAACAAATACATGTAGAAACATGCAGTCTAAATTGCAGTTTGAGAAAACAATGCAAAATATACGCGATCAAAAAGGATTTTGAGAACATATTTAAAACTGATCATTGTGTTTTGAAAAATAAAAAAGTTCCATTTGGCATCTTTAATTTTCTTTAACATGATGTATTCTAAATATTCAGCCAACAACACAATGTCAAGTCATATTTTATACATTAATCCGATTAACACTTTCATGAATGTGAAATATTGTGAAATTCACATCGTCCTCTCATCTATAAAAGAGTCATTACCTTTGAGTTCAGAAAGACTGTTTCTTTCATTCTCCATGTCGTTCGTGAAATTCGTTCGTAGTTCATCAAATGTATTTTTGAAAAAATCTGAAACCGGAAATTAAAGAGATAACTCCCCTTTATTATTATTTATTTGTAAAATGTATTCAAAATAGATTTTACAGTTAGATTCACCAGATTTCAACATTTGCGACTTTAATTATTTTTTTAACTTCTCGATGTCGGAGCAAAAAAATATAAAGTAAATTCATAATTATTAAAGTCACAACAGATCGTAGGTTGGTGGGGGGGGGGGGCGGTATTTTGCATTTTGAAGTTACGTGTATATTAATTAATCTTTAAAAAATTATAATCCTAGTGTATTATATTCATTAGATAATAATGAGTATGAGTTTAATTGTACAAAATTATAAAAAAACAACACGAGTTTGTGTCAGTAACTCCCTATCTATTTTTTTCAAAGGTATTTAAATAAATGTTGAGGAAAATCTCTGAAACTGAAAACTTTAATTATAAGCCCGACTTTAAAAATATGTATGACTATTCATTCAGTAAAATATTATCTTCATCTTGGAGCTGCAGAAATTGTTCGTTCCTAAATAATTAAAAATATGTTTTGCTTAAGGTTTAGGAGTATATCACCAAAACAAAGAAATATTTGCTAAACGAATAACATCTTTACCAACAATCTGCCCGACCAATACTGTCCCGTAGGATGGATACCTAAAATATTCTCAAAAAGTTACCCCCCCCCCGCTTCCCCCTCCCCCACTCACACACACACACTTTAAATATAAATGCTAGGAAAAAAAACAATTGCTGATGTGTATATTCCACCTAGTTATGTGAAATTTCAGCACTGGGGCATTATTGCAAATTTTTCAAAACGAACATATGTAACAGATCTTGGTGAGTTTTTAAAGGCGCTGAACAGTCCAAAAGTGTGGCCTCTTTACGGGCAGAATTCGATGTATATATCAGTAAACTGACAATAGTTTTGTTGAGTAATATACATGATTTACATACTGTTCAATTTTTCTGTGAAACAACCCTTTCTTTAACTGAGTTGGTGTCGTTTGATTTTCTTCTAAAAATGAAAGGTAAAGCATAAAAAGCTACACTTCATGATTCAAGAATTAATGTTCATAAGTAACATAATAGAACGTTACCTTCTCTCTTTTTGTTCCATTTCTCCTGTAAAGTTATTTCTCAAATCTTCAAATCTGACAGTGATATGGGCAGCTGTCACCTGTATCTCGTTTAAAGTGTTCAAGACAGAATCTTGAGTTTTCTTTATCTCACTTTCAATGTTCTCAACTTTGATTTCCGTGCGGATCATCTTTTCTAAAGTCTTTTCTTCGTAAGCAAATTTAAAACTTTCCGGTTCTTTTGCCGAAGAAAATTGAAAACGGTATATTAAAACCCCAAAAGAAAACAACGCTAAATGCGGAGAAAAACCCTTTTCGTTTTACACTACTAAAAAACCAATGTGCAAAAAACTTTTCCCTTTCTTTGGGATTTCGTATTTATACTTGCCAAAATCAAGTGTTGTTCGGAAAAACCCAAGGGTTGTTCAAAAAGTAGTGTTAATAGATCGCTTCTTTTTTTAAAATTTTTCGTTTAATTTCACTCCTTGAAATCTTTTATATTTTCCCCGTTTTCAGAGAACGTTTTGTTTGCTAGAAATTAGCCCCTTTTTTTAAAATGACGTAACGCTATCAAAAAATAAAAAAAAATGAAAATTTCAAATCGATGTAGGGTTTGGTTTCAGTATTTTCTGTCAATGCAAATTTTAATGAATTCAAATGTTTTAAAAAGGGAAAGGCGATATATATTATGCAAATTTTTTTAAAAGTAAAACGTTTTGGCTTTATAAAAGTTTAAATTTTGCATATTTCAAAAACCCCTTAGCCCAAAACAAAAAACCCATTGCAAAAATTTTTTAAAAATTTAAGTTCATCCCCGGTATGTCCCTTAACTTTGTTTTTTTGAACTTCGTCGTTGAAGGGGCCACTTTTTTTTTGGTCTGTTTTTACGCTTTTTCAATCTGTTTTTTAAAAATTCCCTTCTATTGAAACCAATCTTTGGCCCTTGTTGTTATATTAATATAAAAAACCTTAAAGAAAAGGGAAAAAGAACTCTCGGGCATTTCATTTTTTAGTTCTTTTTGATTTTGAGGTTATAAATAAATTTTTGGTTATTTAAAAAATTTCAAAAAAATTTTAAATATAGTTAATTTTTCTTAAAAATTTTGGAAGTTTTCAAAATTTTGATTCGTACATGTTTTTTTTTCTGTGAAAAAAAAACAGCCTTATTTTTTCGGGGCGGAGACAAATAACACAAAATTGTATTTTTCATATTCCTATATGTTTCTCGCTCAAAAATTTAAAGGATTTGGATTTTTTTTTAAATTAGGTTTGGAAAAAAAACCAAAAATTTTGTTTTGAAGATATGAGCAAATCTGTTTTCAGTTGAATCCCTTTTGTTTTTTTCCGGGTTAAGGGCTTTTGAAAATTGGAAAAGTATCCCTTTTCCTTTGACCCCCATGAAATATAAAAAAATATTTAATAAATTCTTTATATAATTTTTTGCGCCAATTACTTTTTTCAATTTTGTTTTTTTAACTTTTTTTTTACACAACCCCCCAAAACAGGAAGGTTTCTATTTCAAAATTTCTCTTCTGCAAAAAGCTTTTCTTACACAAAAAAAAACCCCGCGGGGAAACCCCCCAATTCTGCTACGATAGATAGTGCAGTTGCGGGTGGAGTGGCCGAAAAAATACTTAAAAATTATTTTTATTAACTCATTTTGTTGTAGCAACATTTGAACAATATAAAACACTTATATAGTACATTCAAAAGGTGTGTTTACCTGGGTGATTAAAAATTAAAATTGAAATAAAAAACAACTAAATTGTACTTTCTTTTGGGGTTTCAAATTCATCAAATTTTTTATATATTTTTGTTCAAAGAAAAAAATTGGGGCCCGTACATTAAAAAACAAAGGCCTTAAAAGGTTTTGTTTATGTTATGGTATTGTTAAACCCTTTTTTTCCCAATGAATTATATGTAATAACTATTAATCATTTCATTAGATTTAAAATTTTAAAAAGGGAACAGGGACAGTTATTTCAATTTTGAATCCCCCCTTTAGAGAAAAAATTCTATAGGACTGCCCAAAAGATGTGATATTTTTACAGAAATTTCAAACCCCGTTTGCAGATGATACATTCAAGAATTTTCAAACGGGATTTATTTTGGTTCCAAAAATTTTAAAAAAAAGGGCATTGAAAAAATGTATAGAATTTTGAACAAGGGCGGTTTTTTTTTTTAAACAAGTTGTTTATTGAAAAATACCGCAAATGAATATCCAATCGTGATTTAGCTTCGTTTCTTAAAAAGCCCTTAAAATTAATATTTACATTTATGTTCACGTTTTATTTTGTTTATTTGTTTCTGAAAAAAGAAATTTAATAGTTATTTTTTTTGGGAAAACCTACTTTCAAGTTTTTCGTTTTTTTTTAGTTTTTAAAAATGCACGACATGTGACAATGCTTTTTTTGTATAGAGAACAAAATTTCCCAAAAAAAAATTTTTTCCAATAATTCGAAATTTTCCTTTTGCACAACGTCCGGGAAAGAAATATTTTTTAATGGGGAAGATCCAGAACACCCCAGTGATTTAGGGGCCCCCACCCACCGTATATTGTACATCTAAATGTGGGGGAATAAATTTGAATTGGACACTGTTTGTCCAAGAAGTATAAAATTTTTTTTTTGCTTTTTGGTTTACCCCAAAATTTTTTAGTAGCGTAAAATTTGAAATGATTTATTTATAAAAATATAAACCCTTTTAAAAGAAAAATTGAAAAAATTTTTTAAATTTACTAATATTAAATCTTTAAGTTTTTAAAAACTTTAACTGAAAATTTGGGAAGATATTTTCATATTTTAATGGGAATCGATTACGGTATCGATCCCTCTACGGGAACATGCGATTTTTCCCGGGAATAAAGATTTTAATACCCGGAACCAGGAAAAAATTTGATGCGAGCATCAAGCGTCGGAGAGTGTGGTTTAATTTTTTTGAAGTTTTGGAATTAAAAACAAAAGGCAATAAAGCTATAACTGCATTGCGGTGCATTCGCACCGTTGAAAGGCAAAAAAACGTCGCACCCCTTTGGATGAAATTTAAACCCAAAACCCTCTTCCCTTCTAAATCTTTTTTCTTTGTTTACAAAACACACGCTAAGCCTCGTTTTTAAAACCCAAGGCGAAAGCACCCCTCACGAATAAGAAGGGAAAATTTTTACAACGGAAAATTTTTTTCCCACTTTTTTCAAACAAAAAATTTTTGAAAAAAGATTTTTTGAAACCCAAAAACTTTTCGAAAAATTTTTATTTTATGCCCTTCAAAAAAAAGGGTCATAGTTTGACAAAAAAAACTAAAAAAATCACAAATTTTTATAGAATTTTTCAAAAAATGGCCTTGATGTGTTACCCCCCTTTGTCTTCTTGCGTTAATTTTGTTTTTATTTTTGTCGGGAAAAATTCTAGCAGTCGTAAATTAATTACGGCAAAATTGGGGGGGATAAGTTCTTTTTTTTTTTTTTCCTTTTTTTTTAAGGTTTGCTTTTTTAAAAAAATAAAAAAATCTTTTTCGGGTTTTTAGTTTCCTTTAACCCTTTTAAAGTGAGCATTTCATTATGCCTTATTTTTTTTTTTTTTACGTTTCTTTTTATTATTGTCACCCCTTTTAAAAAAACACTCTAACCAGTGGCAGAATCCTGAAACGTATTTAAAAATAGTCGCCCGGTTCCCATTCAGGTTTAAAGGGTTTTAGGGCAAACTGGTGGTTGGGGTTTTTGGGGAGATTTTTTTCGTTTAAATTTGGGAAATGTTTTTGTACCTCAATGTCTTTATTTACAGCTAGGATGGTTTTAAAAAAGAGAAAAATCTACATTTTGTGTATTAAAAATATCATTTTCACCTGTACATAATGTAAAATTTTTGAAAAAAGAAAAAAATCAGTAAAACCCTTTGGTTTCTCCCGAAATATGCAAATTTTACTTTTTAAAAAACTAAAACGGAAAATTTTACGAAAGATAACTGCACTAAGTTTAAATTTTGTTGAGTAAACAAAAGGGCAGTAACTATCGAACGGGAAAAATGAAAAAAATATTGGCATCTCCCATTGAGGTGAGTTTCAAAGGGAAATTTAAATCAGTGGTTGTTAAGGGAAAACTCCGGGGCAAGAAATTGTTCAAAAGTAAAATGCCCGTTGGTTTTCCTTATTGGAAAAAAAAAGCAAATGCCCAAACTATTTTAAAAATACATGTAGGGGGGAAAAAAAATACAAAAAAGTTTTCCTATATCAACATCTGCCTGACCTTCATAAACCCTTTTCTTTAAATTTTCTAGTTGGAAATTAGTGACCATGGGATGGAATATGGAATACCTTATCATTCAATTTGATAGATCTAAAAAGGGCGGTGAAAAGGATAAAAGTTGAAATTTGAAAATTTTTTGATCATTGTTTAAATTTATTTCCCGGGTCCGCATTAAATTTAGTAGGACTATTTTGTTTTGCACATGAACATCCCTTTTTTGGGGTATTAGGGAAAAAAAATAAAAAATGCTTATGAAATTGTCAGGAAAAAACACTTTTAAGTTTGGGGAGATTAAATTAACCCCCAACCCAAAAAAGTGTCCTTGGGGACGGGCACAGGAAAAGTTTTACTTTAGGATTTTTTTTTGGAAAAAATACACTTTTTTTATTGTGCCTAATAAGGGGTCCCTTTTTAAATTGTCCGAAAACCCCAAAATCTTGCAGGGTCGTACAAAAAATAGGCAGTGTTTTTTTTTATTTCAAAATCTAACCTTTTTAAAAGATTACGGAATCGATGCTGTTTATTAGACAGTTCCCTTTTTAAAAACTTTTTTGGTTTTTTGAGTTGAAGTCGGATCGATTCCCCAAATTTAGGCAGTGGCCCTTTTTTGTATATTAAACGCTTAAGAAAAAAAACGTTGCTGTTAAATTAAATTTAAAAATAAACCCCTTTTTAAAAGGGATTTAAAAAACGGTTTGTAAATTTTTTGGGCCCCTTTAAACTTTTCTTTAAAATTAAATTTTATCTCTTTGGGTTTTAATTTACCCCAGAGTGTTATATAAACCATTTACTGCATTTATTAAAATTATTATTACAAATTTATATAGCGCCCTTTTTATTCAATTTTTACGTTCAAAAGGGGTTTACTTTGTTTTAAAATGCCGCCAACACAGGGCGCTTTAAAAGTACAGCCCCAGAGCCCATCTGCCAGAGGGACAGAGTGAGACAAAGCCCCCGGGAGAGGATCAGAAAACAGATACAGGCTTGGGCGGCTAACTTTGCCTATCTCGTTGCGAAAAGACAGCCTTTTTTCTTTAACGTGTCCCGTGTATAGCACTGAACCGGCAAGGAAATTTCCTGGGTTCCCGACCAGTAACCTCTATTTTGGGGGGGGAAAATTCCCTTAATAAGTATCAATAACTTACCAAGTTTTCCTTTTTAAAAGAATTTTCAACCCAAACCAAAAAAATTGCAGACCCCGGTTTGAATGGGTTTTTCATGGAGTGAGGGGGGAATGGAAAGTGCAGCACCCCCCGCTGAACAAGGGTATTGAATGCAGTATTTGTTTTCCCGAAAATAAAAAAAAACTGATCAAAGTACTTGGGGACTTTCAACCGTATAGGGACTGTCACTGGGTAATTAAAATTTTAAAGGGGATATCGAAGAAGATATTTAAATTAAGTTTTCGGTATCTCTTATTGTGAAATGGTATTCACATGTCATTTTTAATTTTAGGAACTTCAACTGAAAAATACTTCAGGTTTCGTTTGTAAGAAAATTCTGACGTAAGATTTAGGGTTTTTTTTCCTTTTCCCACACACGCACCCCAAGCACGCACGCACACTCCTTAAAAGAAAGCCCATTTCTAAAATATATAGCCTAAAGACTGAAAGCAGCAGAGTTGCGTTAACTTTAAAGGGGTTTAATATTTTTTTTTATTTAAAAATTTGTAAATTTGGGCAAATTTGCCCAAAAGGGTTTTGCAGAAAAAGTGCTTTGCTGTTTCTGCTTTCGAATGATATATTTCCTTTTTAAAACCCAATTATGATGGAAAAAAGAGTATTCGCCTTTGCGACCAGTGTACATCTGATCGGCCCGCACATCTGCACTGTTTTACCATTCAGTTTAGTATTTTTTTTGGTAAAACACTCCTTTTTAACAAATTTAAAAGTACTGTCCCCAAAATTGGAAAATGGAAAGTTTTTATAGAAATTTGCAGGGGGAAGGGTTAAACTATAGCCAAAAGGGGAAAGCAAAGGAAAGAAAGTCTTGATTTAAATTTTAGTATTTTTGGGGATTCAAACGCGCAACCTTGGTACTTTCCCCAAAAACCTTTGCTTTAGGGTTTTAAAGGGCGTTTAAATTTAAAATCCTTCTTTGTTTCATATAAAAACGACAAATTCAGGGTCTTTTCGTTTCTTTAGGGGGAAATTTACTTTTTTTCCTACACCTAAATTTTTTATGAAAGTTTTTAAAAAATTAACGAAAAAAAAAAAAGAAAATAGGGGGTATGTAGTTCTAAGTTTTAATGCCAGTCAGTTTTTGGTCTGTTTCTTAAAATGGCGATATTTTCTCTTTCCTTTGCCCCAAAGAACACCTAAATCCCGTTTCGGTTTTGCAAAACTTACCCTGTAGGGTGTAGAACTTTTAAAACCCCTTCATTTTCATATAGGGAAAGTATTTAGTTTGTGAAAAAAAAAGGGGATTAAAACACCCCCTACCAGATTTGTTTTAAAAAATGGGGGAAAAAAAGGTTTTATTTTTTATGGACTTCTTCACCCCGGAAGACCCTTTTCGCCCGGGAAATTTCTGACCTTATTTTCCCATTAAAAAAAGTTTTTTTATTTTAAAAATTTTTCCAATTTTATCTCTTTTTCAAGAAAGATGTAATAAACCAAAAAAATTTTCCAAGTTTTTATTGTTAAAAAATTTTGAGAATTTTTGAGAAAAAAAAAGACATTTTAAAAGGGGAAAACCCCTACCTTTTTTTGGGTAAATTTTGGGCCCCCTTTGGGCCTTTTTTTTGTATTTTAAAAGGGAAAAATTTTATTTTTTTTGCATTATTTTTCACTTTTGGTTCGAAATTTTCATTATTCCCCCATGAATAAGACCCCGAGGGATGCATTTTTTGATTTTTGACATTTTTGGAGACAAAAAATTGGCTTTTTAAACCTAAAAAATCGCTGCGAAAAAGGGGGGTTTTCTACTCAAAAAAATGGTCAAAGGGCAAATTTTTTCCCAAATTTCCCCTATTTTTTTTGCTTTGGAAAAAACCCCCCTTTTTTTTTATATTCAACCGATCTATGACTATTAAAGGACTAAATGCCCATGTGGTTTTGAGGGAAAAATCTTATTTTAAATTTTTTTCCAAATGTGTGAAAGGGGTTGGATTCAAATGCAAAAATACATGATACGTTTAAAGTTTATTTTTTTAAAAGTTTCCCAGTTGTTTTCTTTTTTAAGGAGACACCAAAGGGTGAATCAAAGCAGGTATTATTGACATTTGGGGTTTGTTTTTATGTAAATTAAACCAAATGCATTTCTTTTACTTTAAAAAAAGTTATGTAAATGGGTTGTCACGGATAATTTTTAGACTTTTTCCCGTGGTTTATATTCAGGATTGTTTGTTTTGTACTTTTTTCCATTCACTTTCAAATTTCCAAAAGCGGAACGGACGGGCTTTGGGCACTTCATAACATACAATCATATATAAAAACTTTTAAGATTTTAAAAAAATTTAAAAAAATATTTATTTTATAAAACAAAACAGCATTTAAATTTTCAAAATGTGTTTCAAACGTTACAATTTGGGCAGATTTTTTTTCATTCAATTTTTAAAGTCTATTCTATATTGGGGAAAAAACGGGGCTCATTGTTTTTTCTTTAAAGGGGTGCCATCTAAAATTTTTGTGAAGGCTTTTGATTTTTAACCCCCATTTCCCAAATTTACCCCCTCATTTTTTAAAAGTTGTGCACCAGTGCTTTTATTTGAGGTTTCACTAAGTAAAAACAGATTTCTGTCCCTTGACGTGGTCAAATATATACGTAAATGGCATGTGAAAGCTTGTGTAGCACGTATCTCAAAAAGTATTTGACCTAGAGGCATGTAACCTTAAAGGAGCATTATTTCGCATGTGAGTAAGAAAACTGGTTAAGAAACTGATAATAACATTGTGCAGTTTGTTTTGTAAGAAAAAAAAATGTAAATCATTTTTAGGTGGGTGGGGTAATAAAAAATACTTTTGTGGGTGGAGTGAATATTTTTTAATTTTTCTTGAAAACAAGCACGGGTTGATATTGTTTTTTTGGTTTAGATTTTTTTGTCTTAGTTCTAGCTTACATAATATAAAATTTAGTAAAATTCTGTCCGCTAGATTTTTCATATCATTAAGAAATACTTCGTGTTTTTCTCAGATTCAGATACTTTCGACATCTGTCAAGAGTAATTTTTCTGAGGTAATATATCTATATGTTGACATTTTATGCATAGTTATAGTGGTTTCATTAATTGTGATGCATAAACAGTAACATCAGAGTGAAACTTTGAATAAATAGTTGTTTGCAGTAGTTTTATTATGACATGTATGTATTGTTTCTTCAGACAAAAATACCTATTTGGTGTTCTGAATAAACTTTGAATATTGAAAAAAGAAGCACGGGTACCTATCATTTTTATTTTTTATTTTAACTTGTCATACATCAATCTATAAATATGCAAAGTTACAAAAAATTCTGTCCGCTAGAAATAATTGTGAAAAACATCTTTAAGATGTAAAAATTAAAAAGATATTCATTTAATAAATTAAATCAGCATTTATTTGCAACTGTGTTCAAACGTTACAATTTGACAGATTTATTTCATTCAATTTATCATGTCTGTTCTATACTTGGAAAATACGGTCTCATTGTTTTATCTTTAAAGGCCGCCATCTAAATGTGTCGACTAAAGGCTTTAGATTCTTAACCGATTCCTAATTTGACCACCTCATATCATAATATTCATAAATCCATTTAGAAGTTAAAATTCCTAAAAACATTGAAAGAGAATTGATCTATCAAAATGGCTATAGCGCTTTTACGTAGCACGAGTTCATTGGCTAATGCTAATGTATTGTCTGTATTGTTACTAGGCAAACAGTTTTTGAAATTATTTGTTTACTTTCTACAAAAAAAAAAAAAAAAACTGTTTGAAGAAGTTAATTGACATTTGTAACCCAAAAGGAAGATGGTAATTTTTCTCAAGTTTTGAAGACAAACATTCAATGTAGAAGTTTTCTATTATCATTTTATCAAGGGAGGTAGTCAATGTAAGTCAGGAACCAAATATAATGTCCTGAGTTATTACTCCTGTTTGCATTGTAACTTTACAGAATTTTGCTCCAAGAGAAGGACAAACTGCTCAGGTCCCACACAGATTTTCCATTTCATTTATCAAACATGTATTTCCAATCTTGAACCACAAAGTGACACTATTTGGGTAACAGATATCATTGACACAACTTCCTGTCTGAGTTTTCTTAAAACGAATAGAAAATTCCGACTGCTGCATAATTCCCTTTTTGTTACATGAAGTTTAACCCTTACCCTGCTAAATTTCTATAATGAACTTGTCAATCTTTTAATTTGGACTGTACCATTAACTGTTAAAAGGGGTGCATACCATAAAGATACTGATTGAATGGCGAACAGTGCAAATCATGATCAGACTGCATCGATGTGCAGGCCGATCTTGATCTGCACTTGCGCAAAGGCAGAATTAATCGTGTCCAGCTTGATAAGGGTTAGCTTCATACTGTTTGCCTTTGTGCTTTTTTTCTACTGTTTATGTATACATGATAGAAATATTATATACAAATGAGCTTTGATATAAAGATTTAAAAATTGCATATTTCTTTGTTTTATTTTTAAAGAAATGGTTACTGTATGTTGTACAACATTGCAGTTATAGTTGCTCAACAGAGCTTGACAATTTCATGGTGAGCTTTTGTGAGCTTACTCAATGGATGTATATATGTATAGGTCCAGGTCAAGATGAGGTACCTTGGTTAGCCATAGAGGGACAAAGTTGGTGACCGTTCAGTGTTCACATTTAAAGTAATAGCAGTATTTCAACCATGATTAAGTCTGAAATGATTTCAACACAGTTCAAACCCTATGGCAAGGGGTCACAGGACCGGCTAACGATTGGAGAGTGTTCGAACTTGGAAAATTTCATTATTTTGACATATCTGGAAGGTTTCCAACATTGTTAGTTTAAACAATATTTATTTCAATATATTTATATGTATATACATTTTCATTACAGCAGTTAACATAATATATCAACAGGTTTAAGAAGTAAATCAAGAGACTTTTTTAATCATAGCAACAACAAACTTACATAAAAATATAAACATTTTAGGAGAAAACAAACACTAATTATGCGCTGAAACCAGTAAGAAAAAGTGTGATAAGTTATTCAATTGTATCTTACAGTATGATTAATTTCATAATAAGATAATATTTTTCTGAGTTTTAGTTCATGCTTAAGATAGTTCTGCACATCCCAATCAAACATTTTTTCCGCGATGTACAGTTTGATTAAACCCTGATACATGTATTTTAAATTAAGAAACTTTATCGCTTTAAAAAAAGAATGTTTTTAGCTGTATTTAATGGGCCTTAAGCAAGTTTTCATAAAGACAGTATACTTTGATGAGATTTTTGGGTTAAAAAGTCGTACTATGTTGACATTAATGACAATTTTAAGAACTGATATAACACTACTTGAAAATACTTCACATGTGTAAATATTTGTGTTACTACATTTCATCTTTAGACAATAGTTACCTATATCAGATATTAGATAAACTAGATTTGTCATTTATTAGTGCCATGTTTTTATACCAATAAATGACATTAACGCATGACTTTCAGTGTAATAACATAAAGGTGTGGATACTGTTTAAAGTAGTTCTGAGTATAAAATATGGCAGAATGACTATTTGAAAGTCCATACAATTGTAATTGTTTGTTTAAGCTACTACCTAATATTCACTTCATGCAATGTGTTGAGTACATTAGCATCTATTTGTTAAGCAGAATTCCACTGAATGTGTTCCTTCTATAGATGTTTTCAGTTAGGATGTGGTTGGAACCTCCTGCTGTACATGTTACCCAGACCTGTTCTCCTGATTTCACTCTCGCTATTGCTCCTACTGAACTGCAGGTATTGCCGTCCTTGTCGTAATTAGAAGCTTTCGCGATCACATTACCTGCATACACCAAGCCTACGTAAGAATGTTTTCCACCATATGTACAAATATGGACAGTAAATTGGTACATCCCGTCGACTGGTGCTGTGAAGATACCTGTGGAAGTGTCGTATCCGGATCCCTCATTTGTTGGCGCACTGTCAAATACAATGATCTTGTCGGTCTTATCAAGGTTTGTATGTGTCACGTGGTGTGCATAAAATGCGACGGAAGGCCAAGTCAGTTTCTCTGCATATGAAAGTACATGTGTATAGAAATGTATTTCACCAATAAAATTGTTTTAGAGCTTTATCCTTATTGTAGTTTGCAGAAGGCAACAAAAGGCGAACTTCAGTTTAATATAGTTATGATATTGTTAAAAAGAATTAAATAATTGCTTTACTGGTATATACTAAAATTTGTTCTTTAATGCTGAACTGAATCTGCTATCAAGGCATATAAATTGCAATAAAACTGGAATGAATACAGTTACAAATTTTATTAAAACTTCAGCCAACGCCACAATGCCATATAATTTTTCATACGTTAGTCAGATTAACACTTTCACGAATGTGAAATATTGTAAAATTTACATCGCCCTCATCTTTAAAAGAGTCATTACCTTTGAGTTCAGAAAGACTGCTTCTTTCATTCTATAATGAACTTGTCCATCTTTTAATTTGGACAGTACTATTAACTGTTAAAAGGGGTGCATACCATAAAGATACTGACTGAATGGCGAACAGTGCAGATCATGATCAGACTGCATGGATGTGCAGGCTGATCTTGATCTGCACTGGTCGCAAAGGCAGAATTAATCGTGTCCAGCTTGATAAGGGTTAGCTTCATATTGTTTGTCTTTGTGCTTTTTTTCTACTGTTTATGTATACATGATAGAAAGATTATATGTTGTATTCCCCTACAAATGAGCTTTGATATAAAGATTTAAAAATTGCGCATTTCTTTGTTTTATTTTTAAGGAAATGGTTACTGTATGTTGTACAATATTGCAGTTTTATTCTATACCTATTTTATCTATCCAATCGCGAACATTCATTTGCAACACGTGACCGTACAATATATTACGGTATTTGGATGCACGTGCGTACAAAAATCCTGTATTTTCTGTATTTGGACGCACGCGCATACAAAAAATCCTGTATTTTCTGTATTTGGACGGTTCAACAGTCCCATGTTAAACATACGATAAAGCCCGAAACGCGTGAAAATGTTCCAAATGTAAATCGGATGAAGTAGGCGCTCTATGTACAGAGTTTGATTATGCGTCTTGAAATCTGGATTTAATTTGAGTTGTTTTTTTGTTTTGTTTACAACACATAAAAACGATTCAAGGGATAACAATGCTATCTGATTTAGATATTAAAACGTTCGTTAATAATCAAAAACTAAAAATACAGTAAAAAGGATCATCAGATGTTGGAATATTTGAAAAGTCGCTAAAAGAAGCCGTTCCGAACGAAACCTAGAAATTGGTATCAGCCCTGACTGTCTGAATAGCTAACTCAGCAGTTTTTATTTAACGGTTAAGAAACAAAATGGAGAAGATTATGAATTGCATCGGACGGGCGGTCAGCATCCAAAACATGTCTGCTCTATAATTCAGTTTTCGTCGGATCTTCACCAAACTTGCTGACAATGTTTGTGGGCATTACATCTCGGCCAATTTCGATAAACAGCCAAATTGTACCAGGCGCTCTTTGATTATAGTCCTTGAATTACTCGAAAAACGGGGAATTTAGCCTTGTCCGCTCTTTTAAGTCTAACAGTTTTCATCCGATCTTCACCAAACTTGCTGACAATGTTTGTGGGCATAATATCTCAGCCAAGTATTATTACCACCCAAATCGCCAAATGGCTGTTGTAGAGAGGTTGCACCATATACTTTTTTTAATGACGATACGCAGAAAAAACAACATTCAATGAATTACGTATATTATGTATGAAGTGAAATAAATATAGAATAAAAAGATTATTTAAGGTCTAACATTGTTCTGTATAATATATATTTGCACTCATACCAAGCTTGGAATAACTAGAAAAGGCAGGAATACAATATTCAGTGAAATATTCTTAATTTAAACTATTATTATAGTAAGATAAAATAGATATAGAATAAAAAGGTTATTTAACATTGTACTGTACAATACGAGATATATTTGGACTCGTACCCAGCTGAGAAAACCACATTGAACTCGCCTAGCGGCTCGTACAATATGGTTTTCTCAGCTGGGTACTCGTCCAAATATATCTCCGTATTGTACAGAACAATGTTAAATAACCTAATAATATTTGCTCAACAGAGCTCGACGATTTCATGGTGAGCTTTTGTGAGCTAACTCGCTGGATGTATATATGTATAGGTCCAGGCCAAGATGAGGTACCTTGGTTAGCCATAGAGGGACAAAGTTGGTGACCGTTCAGTGTTCACATTTAAAGTAATAGCAGTATTTCAACCATGATTAAGTCTGAAATGATTTCAACACAGTTCAAACCCTATGGCAAGGGGTCACAGGACCGGGTAACGATTGGAGAGTGTTCGAACTTGGAAAATTTCATAATTTTGACATATCTGGAAGGTTTCCAACATTGTTAGTTTAAACAATATTTATTTCAATATATTTATATGTATATACATTTTCATTACAGCAGTTAACATAATATATCAACAGGTTTAAGAAGTAAATCAAGAGACTTTTTTAATCATAGCAACAACAAACTTACATAAAAATATAAACATTTTAGGAGAAAACAAACACTAATTATGCGCTGAAACCAGTAAGAAAAAGTGTGATAAGTTATTCAATTGTATCTTACAGTAATGATTAATTTCATAATAAGATAATATTTTTCTGAGTTTTAGTTCATGCTTAAGATAGTTCTGCACATTGCAGTCAAACATTTTTTCCGTGATGTATAGTTTAATTAAACCCTGATACATGCATTTCAAATTAAGAAACTTTATCGCATAAAAAAAAGAATGCTTATTTTTTTTAGCTGTATTTAATGGGCCTTAAGCAAGTTTTCATACAGACAGTATACTTCGATGAGATTTTTGCCTTAAAAGGTCCTACTATGTTGACATTAATGACAATTTTAAGAGCTGACATAACATTACTTGAAAATGTTTCACATGTGTAAATATTTGTGTTACTATATTTCATCTTTAGACAATAGTTACCTATATCAGATATTAGATAAACTAGATTTGTCATTTATTAGTGCAATTGTTAGTGTTATAGTTTCAAGCTACTACGCAATATTCACTCCATGCAATGTGTTGAGTACATTAGCATCTATTTGTTAAGCAGAATTCCACTGAATGTGTTCATTCTATAGATGTCTTCAAAAAGCCTGTAGCTGGAACCTCCATTCATACATTTTACCCAGACCTGTTCTCCTGATTTCACTCTCGCTATTGCTCCTACTGAACTGCAGGTGTTTGTGTCATTGATTTTCTAACATATTACTACGATACATAGCATCTTGTACACTTTAGAAGAAGCAAGTACATGTAGAAACATGCAGTCTAAATTGCAGTTTGAGAAAACAATGCAAAATATACGCGATCAAAAAGGATTTTGAGAACATATTTAAAACTGATCATTGTGTTTTGAAAAATAAAAAAGTTCCATTTGGCGTATTTCATTTCTTTAATATGATGTGTTATAAATATTTTTTCAAAAGTACTTAAAATGAAAGTTGAGGAAAATCTCTGATACTGAAAACTTTAATTATAAGCCCATATGGCTGTTCATTCAGTAAAATATTATCTTCATCATGGGGCTGCAGAAATTGTTCGTTCCTAAATAATTAAAAAAATAAGTTTTGTCCCGTACGATGGATACCCAAAATATTTTCAAAAAGTTACCCTCTTCAAGTTCTGTGGAATTTCAGCGCTGAGACATTATTGCAAATGTATCAAAATGAAGATGGTTAGTTTTTAAAGGCGTAGAACTGTTGAAAAGTATGGCCCCTTTATGCAGCCCTTTCCCGGCAGAATTCAATGTATATATCAGTATCAAAACTGACAATTGTTTTGTTGAGTAATATAATGCTTTATATGCTGTTCAATTATTTCTTTATCCCTTTGTTTCAATGAATTGGTGTTGTTCGATTTTTTTCTCAAAATGAAAGGTAAAGCATAAAAAGCTAGTATTCATAAGTAACATAATAGAACGTTACCTTCTCTCTTCTCTATGTCCTGTGTCTTTTGTTCCATTTCTTCTGTAAAGTTATTTCTCAAATCTTCAAATCTGTCGGTGATATGGGCAACTGTCATCTGTATCTCCTTTAAAGTGTTCAAGACAGAATCTTGAGTTTTCTTTATCTCACTTTCAATGTTTTCTACCTTAATTTCCGTGCGGATCATCTTTTCTAAAGTTTGTTCCTCGTAAGCGAATTTGGAACATACCTTTTCTTTTGCCGAAGAAATATTGAAACTGTATATTAGAACCCAAAGAACACACGCATATACTGTGGAGAACAACATTTTGTCTTACATTACTGAAAACCAATGTGCAAATAAATTTTTGCTTTCAGTGACTTTTGTATGTGTACTTGCCAAACATCAAGTGTTGTTTAGGAAAACAAGGGTTGTTCAAAAAGTAGTGTTAATGGATCAGCTTCATTTTACATTTTACGATTAATTTCACATCTTCGAAATCTTTATATTAAGGTTTGGCAGTATATCACAAAACAACAGATTTTTTTAGTAAATGAACAGCATCTTGACACACAACTTATCTGTCTAATACATGTTTTACTGTTCTTTCCCACAGAGTTGGATACTTAAAATAGTCTAAATGAGTTGTCCCCCTTTAAATAAGAATGCCATTTGTAAAGAAATAAGTGTAAACAATTGTCAAAAACGATGTTTTACCTAGTTATGTAAAGTTTAAACACTCGCACGATGTTGCAAATGCATCAAAACGAAAACATGTAACAGCTTTTAAAAAATGGTGAGTTTTTAAAGGCGCTGAACTGTCCAGAAGTGTGGCCCCTTCATGCAGTCCCTTTCCGGAATTTAATACATATATCAGTAAACTGACAATGGTTTTGTAGAATAATATAGATGTTTTATATGCTGTTTAATTTTCATGTAAAACAATGCTTTCTTTCTATGATTTGATGACGTTCGAACTTTTTTCTCCGAAACATGGACCTATACCTTAATTATCCCCTTTTTTGGAAGAACAGTTTTTGTTTGCTAGTATTTAGCACTCGTGTAACAGACGTAACGCTATCAAAAAATAAAAAAATGATAATCAAATCATGTACGGTGGCCAGTATATCTATCAATGCTAATTTAATGAATTCAAATGTATAATAAACGGAAGACAATATTATATTATGCTAACTTTTCAAGTCAAACGTATTACTTTATTAAAGTTTTATGTATATTATAATTTCAATATCCTTAGATGCAACGGAGAACAGAAATTTTTAGGTTATTTAAATATCCGTTTTTCGCATAACTCTGTTTTTGCACTTCGTCGTTGCAGTAATACTTTTCATTGTACTGTGTTACGTCAATCCATCTGATTTTTAAATACATTATATTGCATCTCTCTTGTGACAATGAAGTTATGTATTTAGGTAAATCACGCATAGACGATATGGATTAGTATCTGAAAACTGAGGCTCGATGAACAAAGTACTGTATTAGCGCAACGCGTTAGGCCGCTAGGTATGACACCCGAGGTCCGGAGTTCGATACTGGGTTGAAATGAACTTCTTTATTTTACTTTTTTCAGCATAGATACAATACCGGTTTTACCACTGGCTTTGAAAATAAAATGGTAACACAGCATGCACGGGTTTTTCGTGAACATCCTTAAAATTGAAATTAAATAAAATTAAAATTCATGGACATGACTGTATTCGGTTACGGCCGTATCACCAGATCTAAACGCTATTGAGTTGATCTGGGCTAACATGAAACGACAGGTTGCAGTTCGAAAAGGTAAAGAAAAAGAAAATAGAAAAAAAACTTACACACGTAGTAAGAAAAATAAAAAAGAAGACAAACTGAGAATCAAACTGAAATAAAACAAAGCTGGGCTACATAAAACATTTCCTTAGAAAATAAACCTCTTGCGAGTTTCGAACTCGTGCTTTTTTGCACTGCATCTGAAAACCGACAGCTTAGCCACCTGAGCTATTTCGCCATTCAATTAAATGTTAATTTATATTTGACAAGCATCATAAGAATGCCAATCTAATTTACTGTAAAAACTGATCAACCTAAATTATCTTTCTTTGACTTGCCTGGCATTTTCGCGCCATTTTTATTATCGTTCGCCGACTGTAGCAGTCACATAATCAACAAAGGCCTTATAAGGTAAATATGTTATGGATATTGATCACACCTGCTCAATGAGTTCCATATGTAACAACATAATGATTATTTCATTAGATTTAAATTTCTTTGATTCGATTTCAAATAAACGTGGACAGTTATACAGATTTTTGAACGGCCCCTATAGAGACAACACAGGAAGATATTTTCACAATAATCAAGCTCAGTTTTACAGATGATACATTGAAGAAGTTGCAAACTGATTTATCTAGTGATCTGAACATTGCAAAAAAAATACAGATTAAATACATTGATAAAAAGAGTGTATAATTTTGAAAAAAAGGCATTCTTATTTTGACACAAGTTATTTTGTGAATAACGCAACTGAATATCGCAATCGTGACTATAGCATCGTTCCTTCCTTTTATCTTGTTCGCAAGCTTTCGAAAGATAAAAGTAAATATAATTTTTGTTTGCATAAGCTACACACAGGCTTTTCGTTGCTTTTTAGAAATGCACGACATGCTGACAATCCAATCGTATAAAAACAAACTATCATACATAAATGTTCTGCCAATTATTCGTAATGTAAATCATCTATGTACCTTTTGCACAAATTCCTGAGAGTCCATATTCTTAATGGGGAAAGAATTCTGAACACACACTGATATAGGAGGACCCCCACACCCCTTATATTGTGCATTAATAATGTGAGAATGATTGAATTCGACATTGTCCCAGAAATAGTTGTTGAAAGGGTCACGTATGATAAGGAGTGTTTTGGGTCCCCATTCCAATTTTGTTTAAATATGTTTCATTAACTTTGCAAATGTATATATTTTCTCATTTCAGTTGCCAAATTTCTCAAATACTCCATTACATTCATAAAATAATAATTTATCTATACGTGTCTGTGTGTTTGTAAATATTTGTTTGAATAGGGGGTATACGTAGAGAAAATAAACAAGAGGGCCATGAAGGCCATGTATCGCTCACCTGACCTACTGACCTAAAGATTATCAAGATTAACCTTCTGACCAAGTTTCATTAAGATATGGTCATAATTGTGGCCTCTAGAGTGTTAACTAGTTTTTCCTTTTATTTCCCCTAGTGACCTAGTTTTTTATCCCACATGACCCGGATTCGAATTTAAACTAAAGATCATCAAGATTAACATTCCGACCAAGTGTCATGAAGATACTATTATAAATGTGTATTCTAAATTGTCATCAAGCTTTACTTTTGATTTGACCTGGTCACCTAGTTTTTGACTCCATCTCACCCAGATTGGAACTTATTCTTCAGATCATTTAGATTAACATTTTTATCAAGTTTCATAAAGATATGGTCATAAATGTGGTCTCAAGACTGTTCACTAGCTTTTCCTTTGATTTGACCTGGTGACCCAGTTTTTGACCCCACATGACTCAGATTCCGACTTGGCCTAAAGATCATCAAGATTAACATTCTGGCAAAGTTTCATGAAGATAAGTCTTTAATTTGACCTCTGGATTGTTAACAAGCTTTACCTTTGATTTGAACTGGTGACCTAGTTTTTACCCCACATAACCCAGATTCAAACATGATCTAGGGGACATCACGACACACATTCTGATCAATTCCCACATTCCCATGAGTTTCAAATTTAAAATTAGGTCTCTAGAGAGAGTGTTAACAGGCTTTACCTTTGATTTGACCTGGTGACCTAGTTTTTAACCCCACCTAACTCAGATTAAAACTTGACTTATAGATCTTTAAGATTAACATTCTGATTAAGTTTCATTAAGATATGTTCTTAAAAGAGGCCTCTACAATGTTAACTATTTTTCCCTTTTATTTCACCTAGTGACTTAGTTTTTGACCCCACATGATCCGGATTCGAATTAGACCTAAAGATCATCAATATCAATATTCTGACCAAATTTCATGAAGATACAGTCATAAATGTGTCTTCTAGATTGTAAGCAAGCTTTACTTTTTATTTGAGATTTGACCTGGTGACCTAGTTTTTAACTCCACCTCACCCAGATTGGAACTTAACCTTAAGATCATTAAGATCAACATTCTAACCAAGTTTCATGAAGTTACAGTCTTACATTTGACCTCTAGATTGTTAACGCTTTACCTTTGATTTGAGCTGGTGAGCTAGGATTTGACCCCACATGACCCAGATTCAAACCTCATCTAGAGGACATCACGGCAAACATTCTGGTCAATTCCCAAAATCCCATGAGTTTCAAACTTAAAATTAGGTCTCTAGAGTGTTAACAAGCTTTACCTTTGATTTGACCTGGTGACCTAACTTTTGACACCACCTGACTCAGATAAAAAACTGACTTAAAGATCTTCAAGGCTGACATTCTGTGACAGGATGGACGTACCGGGGACAATAACTACCAGAACAAATCAACACCCATTACAATATTTACAGATTTATATACAGAAAATGATTATTTACAATGAATAAATGACAAGTGAAAAAAAATCTTATTGTAAGAAAGAGTGAACCAAAAACAAATCTGAGCTCAGTATCTCTTTTCAACAGGTAGAAAGTCGTAACACTAACAATTCCGTGACACAGGTGTTTCCGTTAACTTCGAACTGTAAGTAGCACAAAAAATAAACAAGATATCTTCAAGTAAAGTCCCTCTAAACCGTGAAAACGTTGACTCCGTTTTGGCTCCCTATGATGGTAGGTGTTTGCATGCCTGAGCTGTTTCAGTTGTTGAAAAAAGTCATCATGAAATTTAATTTTTCTCACGACATAGGCGTTTACTCTGACTATTTGCATTTCCACGGGAATCACGATATAGCCGGGAAATCTGACTACTTTGGCGCGGATTGGAATTGCACAATTTAAGGCCCGTTGTAGTGGTTTTAGGGATAAAAACATAAATTACTGAAGTTTATAAAACATCAACTTTCTTATTGCTGAACCGAATTTAATAAAACTTACATGGAAATTTAAGTTATGAAATATAGAAAAAACATGAGAGGTAAAATCTGACATCTACCTCAATAACTGAAAAATTTACTAAAAGATGATGCAATACCTGCATTTAAACTACAGATACATTGAGGCACGTATGTCGGTTTGTGACACATTCTGACCAAGTTTCATTAAGATATGTTCATGAATGTGGCCTCTAGAGTGTTAATTAGCTTTCCCTTTAATTTGACCTGGTGACATAGTTTTTAACTTCACCTGAACCAGATTCAAACTAAGCCTGAAGATCATTAAGGTTAATATTCTGACCAAGTTTCATGAAGATACAATCATAAATATGGGTTCTAGAGTGTCAAAAAGCCTTTCCTTTAATTTGACCCTAGTTTTTAATCCCACCTGACCCAAATTTAAACTTCACCTAAATGTCATTAAGATTAACATTTTGACCAAGTTTCATTAATTACGGTAATAGATATAGCTTATAGAGTGTTAACAAGCTTTTCCTTTGATTTGACCTTGTGATCTAGTTTTTGATTCCACCTGACCCAGAATTCAACTTGGCCTAAAGATAATCAAGATTAACATTCTGACCAAGTTTCATTAAGATATGGTCATAAATGTGGCCTCTAGAGTGTTAACAAGCCTTTCCTTTGATTTGACCTGTTGACCTTGCTTTTTACCCCAGATGACCCAATATCGAACTCATCCAAGATTTTATTGATGGTAACATTTTGACCAAGTCTCATTAAAATTGGGCCAAAATTGTGACCTCTAGAGTGTTAACAATGAAATTGTTGACGACAGATGGACGACGACGGACACAGTGCGATCACAAAAGCTCATCTTGAGCACTTCGTGCACAAGTGAGCTAAAAAGTGCAGATTTTATTTACCTAAATTAAAAAAATTCACGATAAATAATTACATGTATTACCATAGTGCACAATTCTTAATACAATTAGAAAACTGCCGTATAATTTTGAAATAGTGCAAGAATTGAGAGAGATACTCTTCCTTACTCAAATCAGCCATTTGTAATGAAAAACAATTTTTAGAAATTTAGAAATGTTGAGTGGTTTGAACCGTTTAATATTTCTTCTATTTTCCGATACCACTTGAATAATCTATAAAAAACTATAATAAATTAAACGACTCATTATTGTGGTAACGGAATGTCCATGAATATAATTTTACATAAATGACGAGCTCAGTTTCTTTGCCCTTTTCATCATGTAATTATGTTTCCCCCCACTGGGGGAGACATATTGTTTTTGCCCTGTCTGTCCATCCTTCCGTCCGTCGTCACACTTCATTTCCGATCAATAACTGGAGAACCATTTGACCTAGAACCTTCAAACTTCATAGAGTGGCAGGGCTTATGGAGTAGACGACCCCTATTGTTTTTGGGATCACTCCATCAAAGGTCAAGGTCACAGGAGCCTGGACATTGAAAATTATTTCCGATCAATAACTTGAGAACCACTTGACCAAGAATGTTGAAATTGGACGATTGGTCATGCAGATTAGATGACCCCTATTGTTTTTGGGAAATCCATTTCCAGTCAATAACTTGAGAACCATTTGACCTAGAACATTCAAACATCATAGGGTGATAGGACTTATAGAGTATATGACCCCTACAGTATTTGGGGTCACTCCACCAAAGGTCAAGGTCACAGGGGGCTGAACATAGAAAATTCCTTCCAATCAATAACTTGAGAACCACTTGACCCAGAATGTTGAAACTTAATAGGATGATTTGACATGCAGAGTAGATGACCTCTAATGATTTGGGGGTCACTCAGTTAAAGGTCAAGGTCACAGGGACCTGAACATTGAAAACCATGTCCGGTCAATAACTCGAGAACCACTTGACCCAGAATATTGAAACCTCATGGGATGATTGGACATGCAGAGTAGATGAACCCTATTGATTTTGGGTTCACTTTATTCAAGGTCAAGATCACAATGGACAGAACATGGAAATCCATTTCCGGTAAATAACTTGGGAACCATTTTATCTAGAACCTTCAAACTTCATAGAGTGATAGGACTTACAGAGTAGATGACCCCTATTTTTGGGTCATTCCATCGAAGGTCAAGGTCATAGAGGGCTGAACGTAGAAAACTCTTTCCAATCAATAACTTGAGAACCACCTGACCCAGAATGTTGAAACTTAATAGGATGATTAGACATGCAGAGTAGATGGCCCGTATTGATTTTTGGGTAACTCTTAAAGGTCAAGGTCGCAGCGGACAGAACATGGAAATCCGTTTCCGGTCAATAACTTGAGAACCATTTGACCTAGGGGTTGTCTACTCCATAAGCCCTGCTACCATATGAAGTTTGAAGGTTCTAGGTCAAATGGTTCTCCAGTTATTGATTGGAAATGAAGTGTGACGGACAGACGGACAGGACAAAAACAATATGTCTACCGCAATGGAGGGAGACATAATAACCTTTTACCTGTAATGTAACAAACTGAAAATATCGGCGAAATATGCCAGAGGTTCAACTAGGGAACCATAGTAAACCTCTGGTATGCGAAAATGGCTATTATTACATATTCTTTTATCAGTTTCAGTTTAACCTAAAATATCAATATTTTTGCTTAAGAACAACTTAATATCATTTAAATACAGTGCTCACTCTCTCTACAGCGGTCCTCTGAACAACAACAACAACAACACTTGCTACTGACTCCAAAATATACTATATTGTTCTTCGTTTACCGCTCTACCACAACCCCCTCCGAACAACCAAATTTTCAGTCTCCCAAAGGGTGTTGTTGAGACGGAGCTCTGTATAATATTGCGCATGTAATAAAAATGATATTAGATTTCCATTGAGAAATATGCACTCAATCTTTTGCGGATAGATAATGCGCTTCTAAAGTCGCGCAATATTTCCGCTGCAGAACTCTTGCATATTTTTCAGTACAAATCTAATGACCTTTAATTATTATGCTTGATGGCATCATATGTTTCCATAAGTTTTACTAGTGTGGCGGCTGTCAAAGGTATCCACTTATTTTGTCTCATTGGTACTATGTTTCCTAGTCCTTTTGTTTCGTGGAGTCTAAATGATTTTATTACCATACAATTCAGTTCGAATGAGGGGTTTTGCATATTTCGTTACTTCTAATGAAAATACACTATGAATATAATTTGTGTGATCTTCTAATTGTTGTTATCATTTATAAGTTAGTAAAAAGTTCTTAGTTTGATATAATTTGGGATAAATTTTTACTATACTTTGCTCAATGGTTAATGCTTCTTCCCTCTTACAAAATATTTAGTCTTTATAACAGACTTCTGACAGCCTGCCAGGGCCCGTATTCATAAAGCTCCTAAGGGAAAATTTTCCCTAAGGGACTAACTAAGGGAAAAGTTCCAAAGCATTTTGTGAACAGTCGCCGAGATAGTTGGCGTGTCTAACAATATTGTCTTATAGCGTCTGGCATAGTAATGAAGATTATCAATAAATCTTATAAAGTTTACACTTTTCTTTTGTGCTATATTGTTTAGGAAATTTTACAAAGTTAAGGATTTTCCTAAGTTTCCTCCTTAGGAGCGTTTAGAATACGGACCCTGACAATTAACTTCTCATTTTCTAGTGAAACAGTTAAAAAATACGACAAATAATGCATAAAACCTGATTCAAACCTACTATACATAATATAAGCAAACTGATTTCTCTATGTCATATCTGCTCTGCTCAAAATTAAGAAGTAAAAGTATAATCGTTGGAAGCCTTGAGAATAGTAAACGCAGTCAGAGGACACCCACAATATGTACTTGAAAGATACAGTAGACAGAGTTCCAGGGTACCGACGCCAAGATACATTCTAATAATATGAAAATGATATAGAATTTGGGAGAAGAGGTTGGCGAATTTTATATCCCTAATTTGGAAAATTTAAAAGATTTTGTTTTGATGTGATCTGTGGCTAGAGTACAAATAAGAGCTCTAATGCTTTGAAGCCTATTCACTCGATACTATCTTACATCAAGAAAAGATTCAGCGAAATATTCTCATTTTCAAAAGAAGCAGTTTTGCAAACTGTATGTCGGAGACATTCAATAACTAGTTTCTGAGGAATCCGCTTAGAAGCAAATGTATCACAAACAACGGTAAGCATGAAAGGGGCATACGTTTTCCAAATTGTCAGCAAATGTTATTTAAACTGCCATTTGTCAAAAATGTGTATCTTAACAAACTAATTGCTAGAGTTATGTTACTTGCCCTGTGTGCAGGTTGATAGCACCTGGCCTAGTTGGTTCAGAGAAACCTACTTGGAAAGGAGCGCTAACGAAAAGGGGCATAATTATAACAAAATTAAAGATATGCAGATCACGCCTCATCATAAAGACATACACGATACTTATATAGCAAATTAAGTAACAGCTTACAAGTAAAATTTCTAAGATTTAAAGAAACGTAATTTTGATAAAATAAAACCTATAGTTATGTGACAATCCCTATGAATTCACCTTATAATTATAATAAGATATGTGTAGGATTTGAAAGCATTTTGCGTTGATTTTAAGCTCAGCTAAGCACAAAGTGCTCAAGGTGAGCTATTGTGACCGGGTCATTGTCCGGCGTCCGTCGGCGTCCGTCGTGTGTTGTCCGACAACATTTGCCTTGTGAACACTCTAGAGGCCACAGTTGTGACCCAATCTTCATGAAACATGGTCGAAATGTTTGTCTTGATGATCTCTAGGTCAATTTTGAAAGTGGGTCATGTGGGGTCAGAAACTAGATCAGTAGGCCAGGTTAAAGGAAAAGCTTGTGAACACTCTAGAGGCCACAATTGTGACTAAATCTTATGAAACTTGGTAAAAGAGTTCAAGGTCAAGTTTGAATCTGGGTTATGTGGGGTCAAAAACTAGGTCACTAGGCTAGATCAAAGGGAAATCTTGTGAACACTCTAGAGAGCACAATTTAAGTTTGAAACTCATGAGATTTGGTCAGAATGTTTGTCTTGATAATTTCTAGGTCAAGTTTGAATCTGGGTCATACGGGGTCAAAATCTAGGTCACAGCTTAAATCAAAGGAAAACCTTGATAACACTCCACAGGTCACGCTTATGATGCGATCTTTATGAAACTTGGCTAAAATGATTATCTTGATGATTTTTAGCCGAACTTCGAATCTGGATTATCTAGGGTAAAGAACTAGGTCACCTTTTATTATAAAATAAAAACCTTGTGCATGCAATAGGGGCTTCATTTTTCATTTGATCTGCATGAAACTTGGTAAGAATATTTGTCTGCATGAAATCTCAAAAGAAATTTTTATCGTAATGATGTGGGGTCAAAAACTAGGTCACCAGGTGAAATAAATAAATAAGCTTGTTTACATTCGAGGGGCACATTTTTATTCTTCATAAAACTTGGTCAGAATGTTTGTTAACATGAAATCTTGAATGATTTTAAATCTTTTGACATGTGGGGACAAGAATTAGGTCACTAGGTCAACAGAAAAAGCTTGCATACACTCTAGAGGCCACTTTTTTGCCCCAATTTTCCCGAAACTTTATCAGAATGTTTTCTTTTATGAAATCTTGGATAAGTTTGAATCTAGGTCATGTGGGGTAAAAAAACTAGGTCACAAGGTGAAATAAAAAAAAAAATGCTTGTTTACACTCAAGAGGCCACATTTTTGGGCAGAATATTTGTCTCAATGGAATCACTAGGTAAAACATGTTTACACTTTTTTGTTGTTGTTTATTTTGAGGCCACTTTCGGTTAACCCCGTTTATTTTCTACACTGTTATGGTGTGTTACTCAGATGAGCGACCTAGGGCCATCTTGGCCTTTTTAGAAACCGGATTACATCCAAACTTTTAACAGAAATTTCTATATTTAAAACGAGCATAATTTTCACATTATAATAACAGCATTTCTTGTCATGTGAGGTGAAGATATGCTGCCGAAGACATGTTTGGGTAAGTAGTTTTAAAACACCTATTTACATGCAAACGTTTCGTAACGCTGACGCCAACGCGGACGTCGAAAAAGCTCTCGTATTTGAAAAAAAGACCAAATAAACTAGCTTATAACAAACACCTATCTAAGAGTTACGTCGTATATTGCAGTGAAGTAAAACTATTAATACTGTCGTTGCCGTCATTTCTTGTACTTAGTGAAGTGAATATTATCATCACATCTATCCAAGTTGGCTAAATATAACAAATGTAACTGTAATAACAGGCATTATGTTTTTTAAAAGAAAATCTTCCTCCAGTTTGAAAGCGGTACTTTGGGCAGTTATACATTAATTTTGATCTTTTTATACCAACACACAATACTGTTTATACATGCAAACATGCTTTGGTTTTTTAAATAGATGCTGTGCATTACATGCTCATCGGTTTCAAACACGAGTTCCTTTTAAGCGGAAGTTTAAAACCATACACATGGATAGGAGTTGAATCTGGAATTACAATCTTACATTATAGCATACAATGTGCGCCCAAAACAATAACTGGGAGTGACACCGAACCATTGTAAGGGGAAAAACATGAAATGGTTTGTTTTCGACGAGTTGAGAATGTCGTGACGTTCGTTATAAAAGAATACAGCCCAATTATTATTTTCCTGTTTGTTAAGATTTGCAAACTGATGACAAATAAACATCTACAAATGTAATTGTCTGAGAGATGCGAAATTGCGTGAAAAATATGTTTGAGGCGACTGTTTCTGATGAAAAATAATGATAAAGTCCCTTTCTTGTTATCTGATTTTCAAACAAAAATGAGGTAAATAAAGTTTTACCTGCAGCAAACTTCAGCAATTTTATCTTCAATTTAAAACAAAGCAACACATTCCTTTCTATCCTTCATGTCATCCAGTTTAGTTTGATGTTTTGTTTGCCTGTCACAAACGTATATTTGTGATGATGATATGATAGATTGTCAAACTTTACCCAACAATATCTTTTGAAATTGTCTTTTTTTTGTTTCAACAAGTTAAACAGTTTTTTTTGGTAATGCAGACGTACAGAGAAATGATATTTTGTACGTCCGAATTGCAAAACATAGACCATAAGGTGTTTATAAATGTTAAGATTATTTTGTGCCCACTGTAACTTAATTTAATCTGTACTATGTTGTAATTGCAGTTTGATCAACCTTTTCCGTAAGAAAAGTTTTGCATGATTTCTCATTGTATATAAGACAATACCTTTTACAACATACAGCAATAATTTCATAACCTTAACGTCTGTAACATAAACCTTTTAGTTTAAAAATAGTCATAACTTGAGGCAAACAAGTGATGATCGCATTGTCAATGTAATCAATTAAGGACACGGGAAAGTTTTGAAATTTTGTGTTTGGTTTTATTTTCTGATGGGAGTAATTAGAAAATAATATCCAATATATAGCTTCTTTCTGGGTCTTCCAAAATTAAGTCAAAATTAACACAAATCGTATTACGTAATTGGTGGATCAAACTGTATATCACAATAAGATCAGCTTTAAATACTTATGCTGTACCAACTTCAGCTTCACAGTACACTTTATATCATAGACTCAGTCAAACCACTGGCGCCAGATCAGAAAGAAAATGCCTCTGTACATGTTAAACCCTACCCCTAGGTATTCTATAAGAACCATGGTCATGAACGGGAAAATATACTAACCCATTTCAATCGCGTAATTCATACATAAAACACGCAGTTCAGTAAATGTGTACTACTGATATTAAACAAGCGATAATTTATCTTCCATCATGCACCAGTCACATTGTCTCAATATTCCATATTGCAGAGATACTCCATATATTTTAAGCTTTAGTCAACGTTACAGAAAAAACTTGCGTGAACTCCCCTAATGAACATCCGGTCTAGAGGTCACGGCAGTGTGCACATGTTAAGCGAAATGTAAACAAACAAAAACAGAATGCAATATATTCACAGTTTTACGATAAGACTCGAAATGATGAATGAAATTCATCTTGTATATGATTTTGAATTTGAAATCATACATTGGTATACATCTATTCTGTTTATTTAATTCATTTTGCACATTTATGCTGCATATAAACATTTAAGCGTACACGTGTAGTAAATGACGACTGACATACATTTTCACATCAGCCAACCAGAGTGTGTCTGTAATCTAGACCGGAACTTCACCAGGGAAGTTCAAGCAAGTTTTTTGTGTACCTCTGAAAAAACTGCAAACTACACGTTGTTTTTCTAAGATAAGAAGTATTGAAGAAATGTGACCGGTACACAACGGAAGATAAATTACCACTTGTTTAATATCAATAGTACACATTTACTGAACTGCGTGTTTTAGGTATAGGATATAAGCCTCAAACGATCCAATATGTAAAATACTGGACTGTCCGAAGCGCGTTAGCGCTGAGGACCGTCCAGTATTTTACATATTGGATCGTTTGAGGCTTATATCTTACTTAAAACATTGTTTTAATGACATAACCAATCAAAAAATTACATATAAACCATTGACGTAAAATATTTTTAAAATAATTCGGTTTTTATTCATTTTACCGCATTTAATAACAGTTGCTATATGATTATAAAATACTCTGTAGATCCTCATGACTATTTTACGCACGTTTTTCTCATAATGCACGACTGCGTTTTTCTCGGGTTTCTCGCCTTCGTAATACTGGACTTTCGTTATCCCGGGATTCTCGTGATGCTATTGTGTTTACACGTGTACACTGATGTACGGAATAAGCAGTAGTATTCATGAGTGGCGGCGGGAGGAAAGAAATTTTGTGACATTTTAGAAACAAAAAACTGGATTTATTTTAATTCATGGCAAGGATAAAGTGATTATGTTCTTTTCATTTAAGTGTGTACAAGGAAACGTTCTTTGTGTTAAAATTTACAAGGGTATGGCGGATTAGGATAATGTTTCACTGAAATCAATTGGAGTCGGACAACTGGAGAAAATGAATGTTGCATGTGCACTAAATGAGAAAATGGGTTATTTGTTTACACGCCTGACAATATACTGTTGTGATTTATTAGTTCAATGACAGTTTTTGTTGGGTTGTACATGAATTTACCCGAAAATCTTCAAATTTAGTGCAAGAAGACTTACAGAACAGACATTTTTAATATATTATCGGATACAGCTACCAGGCTACTGGTAAGTCCAAATCATACTAAACTTGTGATATTATTTTCGTTCCTTTTAAATGGTTAATAAACGACGCATAGTGGCGAGGCGGAAGCTGAAAACTAAGGAAAACTTGCTTTCAATATGAATTTTATTGATGCACTCGAAGCTACTCTTATTTAAGTTATTATCAGGCTGGTAACATTGCCCAACGTTTTACTGTGCTTTCACTTACAACACTTTAAAAAAAAAAAAATATTAGTTGTAAAAAAAAGTGTTCATACATCTGCACTAGAAAAAAAATCATTCACCCTAAATATATTGAATAAAGGTATTGGCGCACAAGTTTGGAGCAATAGAAAGCCATTGAACCTTTTTCCGTTTTAACACTGCATTAAAAACTAATTTTAGGGCTTCAAAAATTATGCATCATAAAAATCTGAAAAAGGGAAGTAATTCTAACAAAAACTGAAGGCAACAAAGTTATTTCTATCTTAACATGCATCATATGTTATGCTTAATAAATGGACCAAGTTTGAAAGAATTATCTTCATTATTTTTCAAGAAATATTAGTTTTTATGTCGAAAGCCCGATCAGGCAATGTTACCAGCCTGATGATCACAATGGATGTTTAAGGTAATCCCAACTGGAATACTGAAAAATATATTTGATATCATTCACTTTGAATCTATTAGATTTATTTTCACTTACATCTCAGTATTTCATAAAAATAGCATAAAATGAAATAGAATATACGAGTACAAAATTAAAAGATATTTCGACAAAACTAAGGTTCATGCAAGTACATGTGTCCCTTAATTGCAGTTGTTTTTCTTTTCCAATAGGCAATCTCACAGACTGAACAAATGTGAGCAAATGCTTCACACTGGCTTCAAACACAAGAAATGAAGGCAATTTATTCTACGTAGGGTGCTAAAAACGTTTATTTTTTTGAAAGGAACATCCTGTTTTTTTACAGGTTTTTTTTTCAATACGGATGTAACACTCAAATAAACATAAACTGTAACTGTCAATACCCACAACAAATCTATGAGCTGCACCATGAGAAAACCAACTGCGCAGTCTGGCCAGGATCAATGCTGTTCGCTTTCAAAGCCTACTGCAATTAGACAAACTGTTATCAAAAAATATGTATCCTGACCAGACTACGTGGATGCGCAGGCTGGTCTTGATCCATGCTGGTCGCAAACGCACTATGTTTGTTTTCCCACGGCGCGGCTCATATCATTTTCAGGGGTTTACATGAACATTAACGTGTAAGCATTTGTTTAGTTTTTTCTATGTACAGATGAACGGATAAATTCGGAAAATGTGGAATGTGACATAACAAAATATCAGCTATGTATACGCGGATGCAATGCTTCACTTAATTTTCGTAAATCGTAAATTATTATTACTATTATTTTTATGTTTCCCGAAGGGCGGGCACTTTGGTTGACACTTTGTCCGTCTTTCCGTCCGTCCGTCCGTCCGTTGTATCACTTGAAAAGTATTAACGGCATTTTATTAAAATTTCACATAATCATAGAGCAATCAAAGAGCAGTGTCAAAGAACCATAGCTCTACCTTACCTAGCTGTTGGATTATCTCCCTTTATTATACAAAATAAGGCTTGTCCGGAGCATTACTTGAAAAGTATTAATGACATTTCATTTAAACTTAACAAAATCATGAAGGCCATTGACAGTACGGCCTCAAAGAACTATCATGATTGGTCTTATAAAACTGCTTTTTAAACAGAGAGCAATAAATTCTTGCACAATTTTAAAAACTGGAAGCGTGAACAATATTGAAGAAATTGTTGCTCTAGGAAGTCGTCGTTTAGGGAGTAAGATTACGTTGACGCATGCAGAATATGTATAATGCTGTTTTTAAAATTTTGCGATTTTGTCCAGATATATTATGCTCTAGATCTATACATAAAATTTAGTTTTGATATTAATTTTCCTTTTTATTATCAGTACTGTGTTATTTTATTGGACTGCTTTCATTTGATTACAATATTTCTATATGGAATTATGCTACATGTATTGATAAATATTGGACTACACGAAGACACTGATTCTGTATATAAATCGTTTTCCTCGTGCAGTCCAATATTAAATACACAGCCCAATATTAAAATAATATTGGACTCCACGTGAAAAATACTGTACTAAGTCCCATTGAAAGCAGTCCAATATTAAAAATACAGTACAGCGAGAACAAAGGAGTGACGTCATGACAATGTTTTAAGTATGAAATACGCGATAGAAATGGGTTAGTATATTTTCCCGTTCACGACCATGGTTCTCATAGAATACCCAGGGGTAGGGTATAACATGTACAGAGGCATTTTCTTTCTGATCTGGCGCCAGTGAGTCAAACCGAGTCTGCTATTACTCTGCTTGATTGCATTCTAAGTTTCCAAGAAATCTTCTTAAAGATTTTATTAACTATCACAACAGCAATTTTTAAGTGCCGTGTGGCGGCTATAAAATGTCTCCCCTTACTGGTCATGATCAACCTCACTGTAAAGTTTCCTGATCCTAGACCTAAGCATTCTCAAGTTGTCGTCCAGAAACAGTTTATCTGTTCTGGGTCATTGTGACCTTGATCTTTGACCTTTGTCCTACTGACCTCAAAATCAATAGGGGTCGTCTGCTGGTCACGACCAACATCCCTATCAACTTTGATAATCCTAGTCGAAGCATTTTCGAGTTATCATCCAGAAACAGTTCTACTATTCTGGGTCACTGTGACCAAGACCTCTGATCTACTGATCTCAAAATCAATAGGGGTCATTTGCTGGTCATTACCAACTTAACTATCAACTGTCATGATCCTAGGCCCTGGCGTTCTTCTGTTATCATCCGGAAACCGTTTAACTGTTCCAGGTCACTGTGACCTTGACCTTTAATTTACTGATCTCAAAATCATTGAGCGTGCGCGTGTGTTCGGGTTTAACGTCTAAAATTGTTGAAACAGACGTTAAACCAGAATACACGTACACGCTCAAAATCAATACAGGTCATCTGCTTGCTACGACAAACTTTCCTATCGACTTTCATGATCCTGGACATAAGCGTTCTTGAGTTATCATCCAGAAACGGTACTTGTGCCAAATAAAAAGAAAACATTGTTCAATATTAAAGACTGACATCCAAGTGTGAACTACCTTTAAAAACAAGGGCCAAGTATTTCCATTAGACACTCTACCTAATTATGGCCAATATTTCAGCCAAAGTAACAAGAGCTATCTGTAAGAAAGCCTATGTTTGACTATTCGAGTAGTTGTCCCATAAGCAGGAATATTACCCTAAACATTATAATATCTGTAGCGTTTTAATCCAGTATCTGCATTAGTTTTGGAGATAGTAATTAACTTGCACACAAACTTTTAACCCGGATTGTAAGACCGAAAAGCCAAAAAGACCCTGATGCTGAAACCGATACATATGTAAGTGAAATAGCTCTACCCATTCTTCGAATAGTCAACCAAAAACACTAATGACATTTGACCTCTGAGAGTGACCTTGACCTTTTGGCTAAGGCCAAAAAGGGTCTAATAGTTAAGCATGACACTGTATCAGTCATGAATTTGTGCTAAGTAATATTGAAATCATATGATGGGAAGCCGAGTTGCAGACTGGACAGGAAAAATGTCCTGATAACCTTTTATCTCAAAGTGTGAAACTGTCCTTTGAGCTATTGCACATGAACGATCACCTCATCATGGGGAACATTTGTGCCAAGTGAAATTTGCTGGTGGATGACATCATTGACTGTATACAAAATCAGAATGAATGGATGGACAGACAGACAGCAGTTGTAAGAGGAAATATTTTAATACAAGGAGTAAAGCTGAACCATTTTAACAAACTCGTCTTTCACCGTGTATGACCCAGTTTCACACCTGGCCTATGGATCATCAAGATAAACATTTTGAGAAAGTTTCATGAAGATAGGGTAATAAATTTGGCCTCTACAGTGTTAACAAACTTTTCCTTTGATTTGAGTGACCTAGTTTTTGAATCAACATCACCCAGTTTCAAACTTGGTATTAGAATCATCAAGATTAAACATTCTGACCAAGTTTCATGAAGATAGGGTCATAAATGTGGCCTCTACAGTGTTAACAGGCGTTTCCTTTGATTCGAGGGGGGCCTCCGTGGCCGAGTGGTTAAGGTCGCTGACTTCAAATCACTTGCCCCTCATCGATGTGGGTCCGAGCCTCACTCGGGGCGTTGAATTCTTCATGTGAGGAAGCTCTCCAGCTGGCTTACGGAAGGTCGATGGTTCTACCCCGGTGCCCGCTCGTGATGAAATAATGCACGGAGGGGCACCTGGGGTCTTCCTCCACCATCAAAGCTGGAACGTCGCCATATGACCTAAAATGGTGTCGGTGCGACGTTATATCCGACAAAATAAAATAAATAAATTTGATTTGAGTGGTGACCTAGTTTTTGACCCCAAATGTCCAAGTTTCCCACTTATCTTAAAAATCATCGAGATAAACATTCATACTAAGTTTCATAAAGATAGGAAGAAAACTAGAGCTGCTTTTGAGAAAAGCGTATGTCTCCCACAGATGCCTAATCATCTAAATAGTAAGTCAGTCTTTATATACTGTTTACACACTACAAATATACCTTTGAAGAGTAAAAAGGCTGATTTTGGGTAATTCAAGGACCATAATTCTGAAGTGCCTCGGGTGATTTATCTAGTTAATAAAGTTAGCCGAGGAGTTATGGTCAAAAATATTTGGTTCAAGTTTGGTGAAGATCAGATGAGAAATATTCGACTTAGTTCGCGGACAAGAGTAAAAAGGCTGAGTTTCAGTGTTTCAAGGGCCATAACTCCGAAGTGCCTGGGCCGAGTTGGCTAGTTATCGAACTTGGCCGAGGACTTACAATCAAACACATTTTGTTTAAGTTTGGTGAAGATCAGATGAGAAATGTTCTACTTCGAGCGCGGACAAGATTAAAAAGGCAGATTGTTGGTAATTCAAGGGCCATATTTCCGAAATGCCTGGGTTGATTTGGCTAGTTACCAAACTTGGCCGAGGACTTATGGTCAAACACATTTTGTTCAAGTTTGGCGAAGATCGGATGAGAAATATTTGACTTAGAGTGCAGGCAAGATAGTAGGTCAGTAGGTCACACTCAAGGTCATTGAAAGTCAGTTTTAAGATCGGCGTGCAAAACTGTACATTTCGTCGAAATTTCAAGGCTGTATCTTAAATACAAGAGTAGGTCAGTATATCAAATTCATGGTCACTGAAGGTCAGTTTTAAGATTGGTGAGCTAAACTGTACATGCCATAAACATTTCAAGGTTGTATCTTAAAAAAAACAAGAAAGTAGGTAATAAGGTCACATTCATGGTCACTGAAATTCAGTTTTAAAATCGGTGGGCTAAACTGTACATGTCATCCAAATTTCAAGGCTGCTTCTTAAAAAACAAGAAAGTAGGTCAATAGGTCAAGGTCACATGTAAGTGATCCCTAATCTCTTGGGGTCATCAGGTAATTGTAATCAAACAGTTTATAGCTAGGAAATATGATCAGATAATTTTTAAAGTATTTTTTCCTATATGACTCATATAACGAGTGACCCCCAGGGCGGGGCCTTTTCACCCAAGGGGCATAATTTGAACAATCTTGTTAGAGATCCACTAGGCAATGCTACATACCAAATATCAAAGGCTTAGGCCTTGAACTTTGTTTTTATTCCGAAATCTACCTTTAAAATGATACGGAATCGGTGCTGTCATTAAACAGTTCTTTTCAAATCTTATGTGATGAGTTGAAGTCGGATCGATTCCCGATTGAGGCAGTGCCTTATTTCATATTATTAAACTCGTTAAGGTATAAAACGTAGCTGTTTAATGAAATGAATATTAAACTCTTAATGGTATAAAATACGGTAGATAAATTTCTTGACCCATTTCATCTTTCTTTAATATTATTCTATCCTATGGTTTCAAATTACCTCAGAGTGTTATATACCTATTGACTGCATTCCCTTAATAGATAATCATAGAACTATTTCAATACCTTACCCAGTATCCTTTGGAAAGAATTGCAACCAAGCAAAATAATTGCAGACTCGGTTTGACTGAGTCTGTTCATGAGATGTGAGGTAATGGAATGTGCTACACCCCTCGTGCTTAACTAGTTTGTTACCCAGATATTGAATGCACTCCATGATCCCAAAATATAACAACACTGAATCAAAGTACTGGGAGACTTTTACAACCGCCAAAAGGCACTGACATGGGTAATAAAATATAAAGAAGATATCAGAAGAATATATAAGTTAAGATATCCGGTATCTTAAATTGTTGAAATGGATATTCACATGTCATTTCAATTGTAAAAACTTCGACTGAAAAGTACGTTCGTCAATTTTATACTGAAGGTTCTGACGTAAAATTTAGTTTTATACACTTTGCCACCCACACATATTTCCTAAAAGAAAGCTATTTCTAAAATACTAGTATATGGCCAAAAGACTGATAGTCAGCCAGAATTGCGTTAATTGATGGTTGAATATATTACTTTATTAATATTTGCCATTTAGGGCAAGTTCGCAAAGGTTTAGCAGAAGTCGTGCTTAACTGTTTTTGTATACGAATGAAATGTTTCCATTTTAACTCTTGTCATGCTGGAAACGATGATTCTGCCTTTGCGACCTGTGTAGATCATGATCAGCCTGCACATCCGCACTGTTCGCCATTCAGTCAGTATCTTTTAGTAAGGACAGGTAAGGGTTGAACTATAGCTGGAGCGGAATGCAAAGGAAAGTAATGTCATACATAATTCATAGTATATGGGGATTCAAACGCGTAACTTTGGCACTCGCCAAAAACTTAGCTATACCAGTGTGTAAAAATGGTAGGATGTAAATGCAAAAATACATCATACAGTAATGTTTACTATTAAGTGTTTTCTACTTTTTTCGTTTTCAAGGAGACACCAAAGAGTGAATCAAAGCAGGTCTTGGTTTTTGTGTTTTTATGTAAATAACAAATGCATATCTTGACTAACAAGTGTCTTTGTAAATGACTTGTCAAGGATATTCTTAAGACTGTCCTAGTGGTTTATATTCAGGTTTGTTTGTTCTTGTACTTTTGTACCATATCGCTTTAAATCCGTTACAGTAACGGACGGGCTTGACACTTCATAACATACAATCTTATATAAAGCTTTAGATATAAAAATTAAAAAGATATTCATTTAATAAATCAAAACTGTATTTATTTGCAACTGTGTTCAAACGTTACAATTTGAAAGATTAATTTTATTTAATATATCATATCTGTTCCATACTTGGAAAGAACGGTCTCATTGTTTTTTCTTTAAAGGCTGCCATCTAAATTTGTCGACTGAAGGCTTTAGATTCTTAACCGATTCCTAATTTGACCACCTCATATCATAATATTCATAAATCCATTTATAAGTTAAAATTCCTAAAAACATTGAAAATGCCTAAGAAAATTGATCTATCAAAATGGCTTTAGCGCTTTTGCGTAACACAAGTTCATTGGCTAATGCAAATGTATTGTCTGTATTGTTACTAGGCAAAAAGTTTTTTGAAAAAAATGTTTACTTTCTACAATAAACTGTTTGAAAAAGTTAATTGAAGATTGTTTTTTTTCTCAAATTTTGAAGACAAAAATTCAAGGTTGAAAATATATTTTTAGAATCCGACAGTTTTCTAATATCATTTTATCAAGGGAGGTAGTCAGTGTAAGTCAGGGACCAAATATAATGTCCTGAGTTATTACTCCTGTTTTCATTGTAACTTTAAAGCATTTTGCTCCAAGAGAAGGACAAACTATTCAGGTCCCACACAGATTCTCCATTTCATTTATCGAACATGTATTTTCAATCTTGAACCACAGAGTGACACTATTTGGGTAACAGATATCATTGACACAACTTCCTGTCTGAGTTTTCTCAAAAGGAATAGAAAATTCCGACTGCTGTATAATTTCTTTTTTGTTACATGAAGTTTAACCCTTACCCTGCTAAATTTAATAAACTTGTCCGTCTTCAATTTGGACAGTACCATTAACTGTTGAAATGAGTGCATACCATAAAGATACTGGCTGAATGGCGAACAGTGCAGATCTTAATCAGACTGCACGGATGTGCACGCTGATCTTGATATGCAATGGTGGCAAAGGCAAAATCAATCGTGTCCAGCTTGATAAGGGTTAGCTTCATATTGTTTGCCTTTGTGCTTTTTTCTACTGTTTATGTATACATGATAGAAAGATTAAATGTTGTATTTTCCCACTAAATGAACTTTGGTATAAATATTTAAAAATTTCGTATCTCTTTGTTTTGATTTTAAGGAAAAAGATACTGTATGTTGTACAATATTCAAACCATTTTTATTTGCTCACACGAGCACAACAAGCTCTAGGCGAGCTTTTGTGAGCTTACTTATAGTCTGTCTATTTCATGTCGTCCGTTAACTATTTTCTTCAAATGACATGTCTGAAAAGCGTTTGTGGAAGTTGATGAAACTTTCAAATGGTCATTTTCTGCTGCATACAAAAAAGCTGCAGACCACTTCTCCTTAACTGCAGCTTTGATTTTGAAAAATTTCACATCTATGTGCCTTATTTGGCACTATACGGTGATTGTTCTGATTATGCCTATTTGACCAAAAACATGCCAGATAGGGGCTATGGTCCTTTTCCCCTATATATATATGTACATATTAGAAACTTTAAATAATTGGTTAGAAAATGGAAAGAAGTTCTGATCTGATTTTATAATAGTTTCTTACAAATGGTTCTTGATTGACCCTCTTCAAAACTTTAAAATAAAATTCCAGAGCTAGAAAACGCATAACAACCATAGGATGTGGTCTCTTTTTATGATGATGAGCTATTGTGATCATTCTGTGTCCGTTGTCTGTCATGCGTGTGTACGTACTACGTTCGTCGTCAACAATTTCTTTAAACAACATCTCCTCCAAAACCACTGAATTGGTTTTGATGAAACTTGGCCTTGGTGTTCCTTGGGTTGTCCTCTACCAAAGTTATTCAAATGGTTCCGCATAATTCCATATAAGGAACGCCTGGAAATATGTTCAAAAGACATCTAAACCGCTTGTAATTTCACACAATCGATTCTTATGTAACCTTCTACCAAGATTGTTAAAAAACATGACCGCTAGGGGCCATGTTCACTTTTCCCTATATGTATATAGTGGAAACTTTTAAAATCTTCTTGTGTGAAACTGCTGGCCCGATTGTAAAATAATTTTACACAAATGGTCCTTGTATGACCCTCTATACCAAGATTGTTTAAATTATCCCAATTCATTTAAAACATTGCCGCCAGAGGGTGTGATCACTTTCCCTAATATGTATGTAGCAGAAACTTCTTGTATGAAACTGCTGGCCAGATATTAAAATAATGTCCTTGTGTGACCTACTACAAAGATTGTTCAAATTATTCTGATTTGTCAAAAAAACATGGCTGTCAGAGGGTGTGATCACTTTTCCATATATAGTGGAAACTTTTCTTGTATTAAAACTGTTGGTCCAATTTTAAAATGATTTGACACAAATTAATGGTCCTTGTATGACTATCTACTAAGATTGTTCAAATTCTTTTGATATGTCATAGAGCATGGCTGCCAGGGAAAGTTGTCTCTTTCCCTTTATGTGGGCCTCTATGGTGGAGTAGTTAAGGTCACTGACTTCAATTCACTTGCCACTCACCGATGTGGATTCAAGCCTCACTCAGGGTGTTAAATTCTGCATGACATTGTGAGGATGCCATCCGCCTGGCTTATGAAAGGTCAGCGGTTCTACTCAGTTGCCCACCCGTTACGAAATAATGCACAAAGGGGAACCTGACGTCTTTTTCCACCATCAAAGCTGGAAAGTCTCCATGTGACCTATAATTGTGTCAGTGAGACGTTAAACCCAACAAAACAAACAAACAGTTTTCCCTATGGGTATATGTTGGAAACTTTAAAAATGTTCTTGTTAGAAACAGCAGGCCCAATTTTAAAACAGTTTTACACAAATGTTTCTTGGGCGACCTTTTATGAAGATTGTACAAAATAGTCTGTTTTGTAAAAAAACAGCCTCTGGAGTGTGTGGTCACTTCCCAATATGTATGTATTGGAAAAATCTTCTCGTTGATATGCAGTGGAAAAATCTTCTTGTTTGATATTGTCATGTCACATCATTCCCCTTCTTAACCCAGCTTCACTCCCCCCCCCCTCTACCTGACCCCAACAGACACTTACACATTACCTGCCCATATTTATTTAGAAGAAACTTTTAAAATATTCTTGTCAGAAAACACTGGCACAATTTTAATATAATTTCACAGACATTTTCCTTGCATAACCATCTAATAAAATTTTTCATGCAAGCAGCGTAGCTCAGGTTTGCAATCTAGGGCCATCATAGTCCTCTTTTTCCCTATATGTATTTAAAGTCAAGAAGGCATAATAGAGTTTAAGCTTGGCAACACCACGTCTTTGCGTTCTAAGCCTTGACGGAAAACAGTTTGTATGCTAAAGATTTGATTCCGCATCCAGTTTTTCATCATATTTAAACAATTAAATAATTTATCTACTTGTAGTTCATAAAAGGTACAGCCTACTTTAGATATATTTTGTGATATTATTCTTTTCCATTAAAGCCAGAATGAACGCAAAAATTGACGATATTCATATTTAACACTCGGGTAAAAACTTCAAGCGTTTTTATCAGTGTTTGTATTTTTTTAAGTTTGAATAACGTGAATATTACAGCTGGATATAACCGCTAAAACGCTGTTATTTTCAACTTTAGCTTGAAACAAAACCAGGTGATATGAATGAAATGAAGTATAAAAAATGAAAGATCGGTGCCGTTTGGAAATATTTACGCAAAAATTTAGAACCTTGACCGCTCAGTGTCTGTTTTAAAACAGCACTATAAAAAAAACTATAAACAGGAGGGTAGTGATAACAATGAACTTTCGCATTTTAGCTTTATTTATTTATTTTTTTTTTTTAATTTAATCATATTTGATTGCTCTTTGTTTTATGTATAAAATAATACAAGCATATCTGTTAAAGAACACACACACACGCACGCACCCCCACACGCACAATTTGGTCGGCTACAATTTATTTCAACATCGGCATATATACAGCCATTCCCACAATGTTAACTTTCATTTTTTATATGAACATTTTAGATCATGGTTAACAAATATGTGTAATTTACCCCCCCGCCAAAGGCGAATGGGATATTAGAAATGCCCTCCGTCCGTCCGTCCGTCCGCAACGATCTTTGTCCGGAGCATAACTCCAAAAGTACTGGAGGGATTTTCTTCAACTTTCATACACTGATAGAACACATTGGGAGAAAGTGCAGTGTGCAAGAACAATAACTCTACCTTGCCTATTTTTTGAGTTATTCCCCTTTATCTTATTTTCTTAAAAACATTTGTCCGGAGCATAAATCCAAAAGTACTGGGAGGATTTTCTTCATACTTCATACACTGATAGAACACATTAGGAGGAAGTGCAGTGTGCAAGAACAATAACTCTACCTTGCCTATTTTTTGAGTTATTCCCCTTTATCTTATTTTCTTAAACAATTTTGTCCGGAGCATATCTTTTTTATGCATGGAGGGATTTTGATATATCTTGGCACAAATGTTCACCACCACAAGACAGAGTGTCCTGTGTAAGAACCAGGTCCCTAGGACTAAGGTCAAGGTCACACTTAGAGGTCAAAGGATACAAGAATGAAAAACTTGTCCGGAGCATTTCTTCTTCATGCATAGAGGGATTTTGATATAACTTGGCACAAATGTTCACCACCACGAGACAGAGTGTCATGCGCAAGATCCAGGTCCCTAGGTCTAAGGTCAAGGTCACACTTAGAGGCCAAAGGTCAGATACAAGAATGACTTTGTCCGAAGCATTTCTTCTTCATGCATGGAGGGATTTTGATGTAACTTGGCACAATTATACACCATCATGAGACGAAGTGTCATGCGCAGTTCCGTTCTTTAGAATTACTTCCCTTTGTTGTTACTTTAAATAGCTTTTATTGTAACTTTTTCATTACTAGTCGTAGGGAAAAATCGAGACCACTTTTCTGTAGTACAACATGCATGCTACTTCCAATTTTGAGGTGTATTTTGACCAATCTCTACCTGTTAAAGATTTTTGTGTGGACTTACAATTTTGTTTTTTGTTTTTTAAGATTAACTTCCCTTAGTTGTTACTATAAATAACTTATATTGTAACATTTTTATAATTGACCGTAGGGAAAAAACAAGACCCCTTTTCTGTGGTACAACATGGATGTTACTTTCCAATTTTAGGTGTATTTCAAGATATCTCTACCTGGTAAGGAGTTTTTTTGTGGACTTAGAAAAACAAAAGACTTACAATGATTACTAAACAACCACAAAATTAAAATTCCATTTGCAAATACAGCTGCTAGAGTAAAGAAATTTGCTGTGACGGGCGTATATTGTGACATTCTGGCACTCTTGCTCCCTGTTAGCTTTTCATTCCTTCTTTTTACAGTAGCCATATAGAAAAAACATCATAGCTATATTGTTCATGAAAATTAATCAAATTTAGCAGTAAACCACCTCACCACTGACTTATTCTTTCTTCCACATCTTTAAAACCCCTGATGTGGACCACAACTAAACGGTTCTTCAAAGCTTTCCCCAAAATTAATACTTTCAGACACTAACTTGCCAGGAACTTTAGCCTTCAATTATAATATGCCCAACGGGGGGATTGGCCATGTCTAACATGGCTCTTGTTCAGATTTTAAAATCGTTCCAGTTTTGAAACTTCAAATACAACTGAACCTTAGAAAATAATCTATTTTTAATTCACCCTGTCAAAAATTACCCCCACCCATCATGGCAGACTGAATGACACACTGGTTGGACCGTTCAGCGATCGTAGGTTTGGTGTCAGTACAGTCATTCTATCCGTGACGAATATTTTTCAATGGGACAGTTGTAAGTCACTGTAAAAAAGGAGTTAATAGTCAATAATTATTCCCGGCTATTTCTGACTTTTTAAATTGGCTGAAATATGCACAGTCAAAACGACATGACGTTAACGTCACGCCTTACAAGTGTACGCGGACAGGAAATAAACAGATAACTGCACTAAGTCTTGTGCATTTTATAACCATTTATTGTGTTGGGTTTACGCCGTTTCTCAACCTTCAAATTATGTCACGGCGGTCTGTTTACACAACCTGCCTTAATAGTTGCTAATCAATAGGCACAAGCTCTCCGTAGGAAATTGACAACTTTCCCCTTTTATGGAGCCCTGTAGCTAGTCGTGCTCGAACAAACAATCTCCAGATTCCAAGGAAATTGTATTGAACTAGTTATCAAACAGTTGAAACAGGGCTTAAACCAAATATGAAAAACCATTTAATAATGCAACAAGCCGTTAAATAAAGGCTGCAAATAAATCTTACAAACAGACAATGTGAACTTGGTTGAAAAACGCAAGAAAAGGCGATCATTTAACAGTAAAATAAATTTATATGATAATTTTAGTATTTAAAAGAAATCTTTGGAACAGTTTTCACACACTTCTTAGTCATTCCGCTCAAAAACAATAATTTCGTAGAAAGATTTTGGCATGATTTTTGCATAAAGTAGGCATTTCTTCGGCAGATCGTCGGAGTACATATTTAAAAATTACATCACCATATAGGTTTCAACGGGCCTGTTATATTAATTGAATAAAAAAACAAAAAATAAAAACAAAACTTTTTTTAATTAATTGGACACCGCAAAACTAAATTAACCGCCGTATAAGCGCCAAGTCAAAACTATTTCGGGCTAGGCTAAAATGTGATTTTCTGACCTCATTTGCATAAAAGTGTGCATTTGACCTTTTTGATAATTGTACATCGGGTGTAGATCAACCTTTGCTATTATTTAAACACATTTTCAAGGATACTTGTTTTTGAAAATCCCACTCATTACGCCTTCTTTTCTTTAATAGGAGATTGAAAAAAAAATCTTATCAGTTACGGTGGGTCCATTTTTGTTAGCTCACAGGAGCAAGAAGTGCTAGGGGTGAGCTATTGTGATCACTCATTGTCTGTCTCTCCGTTCACACTTTTCTTCAGATGACATCTTTGAAACAACCGGTAAGATTTGCACCAAACTTACTCAGAAGCATCCTGGCATGGACTTTAAAATTTGGTCAAATGTTTTAGCTTTGCCCCTTTTAGGGGCGACCAGAGCTAAAAATAGAAAAATCCTCATCATTTACCACATGATGAATCTTTGTCAGATTTCGTCTCCCAATTTGGTTTAAATGGGGGCACTTTGCCCCTTTTAGGGGACACTAAAGCTACATATAGAAATAACTTCTTCTCATGAACCGATTGATGGATATTCATCAAACTTGGTCTGTAGCATTACTGGAAAGTAATGTTTCCTACTTTTGTTATAATTGGGGCATTTGGTGCCTTTTAGGGGACACCAAAGCTAAATATAGAAATAACTTTAAACAATTCTTCTAATGGACCGATTGATGGATATTCATCAGACTTGGTTTGTAGCATCATTGTTAAGTCCTCTCCCAAATTTGTTGCTTAGCGTCTTTTAGGGGCCACAAGAGCAAAAATAGAAACAATGAGCACCTAATCATGGAAAACCTTGTTAAAACTTTCAAGGCCACCTTTACTACCTGATTTACATGGAATTTGGTCAGAATATTTGTCTTGTTGAAATTTAGGTCAAGTTTGAAACTGGTTCATCTAGGATCAAAACTAGGTCATGAGGTAAAAGCATAAAAAGCCTTGTTAACACAAAAAGACTATGTTTGGTACCTTATTTACTTAAAACTAGGTCAAAATTCATATTTCAAGTAGATTAATGCCTATTTACTTAGCAGAATTCCACTGAAGGTGTTCATTCTGTGGGTATCTTGATACAACCGGTAGCTAGAACTTCCTGCGGTACATTTTATCCATATTTTTTCACCTGATTCCATTCGTACTATTGTCCCTGAAGAGGAACATGAAGATTCATTCTTATCATATATAACTGATTTCGCAATCTCTTTACCAGCCAACACCAAGGCAATAGGAGAATGTTTTCCTTTATATGAACAAATATGGACAGTAAATTGGTACAGTCCCCCTACAGGTGCAGTAAAGATCCCGGTTGAGTTGTCGTATCCCGATCCCTCATTAGTTATAATGCTATCGAATTTGATGATCTCGTCAGTCACATCTAGGATTGTATCTGTCACGTGGTGAGCATGGAATGCGACAGATGGCAAAGTCAACATTTCTGAAAATAAAATTGAGAATGTTCAATTATAGCCAAATAACCCATGTAAAGATAAGTGCAGAGAACAAACAGTTAAAACTGGTCAAGAATTGAAGTTTGTACTAATGTCTGACTAACCAATGATACAGGTGCAAACTTGCAGGGTATTCACGTGTAACTTTTTATAGTAACAGTATCGAAATTCGAAATAAAAAAAAATGTATGAAACCACTGGATATGGGTCAATTATAAAGCTAAATACAACCGCTGTCTTACTTTTAAGCGATTTTGTTTGTTTCGGGTTTAACGCCGTTTTTCAACAATATTTCAGTTAAGTATAAACGGCGAGCAGTGTTCCTGGATTCTGTACCAGTACGTACCAGTACTTACCTGTTGCAAGTAACTACCAACTTGAATCAGATGTGCAGGACGACATGACTACTAACACAGTCTCTTCTATCAAATTGTCACGGAAATCATACGCCTCGCCCGGGGATCAAACTCACGACCTCGCGATCCGTAGATCTGCGCTCTCCATATTGAGCTAATCGGACGGGCTTATAATCTGATCAAGATCATAATATTGAGTAACAATAGGAAATTACCTCGGAATTCGGAGGAGATATTTCTTTCATTCTCCATATCTTTCTTGAAGTTTATTTTTAGTTCTTCAAGCGTCTTCTGAAACAAATCTGTAAATAGATCAAAGGTGCAACTCATTACTATACTTTCTATAATGTTAAGGAAGTGTAATTCGTATTTCACAAATTGAACATGCTACTTTATTTTCACGATCTGTTTGTCAGGGTGGCCAAGCCAAGGCTATTCGTTATCGTACACGTGGAAAATCGCTCGATTCAGGTAAACTTTTTGCTCATAATTTCCTTATTACTAACTTGGTGGTCAATCACATTTGAGCAACATTTTCTGACATTTTTCGGTTTTCATATATTTATCTGACCAAGTTGACCCAAATCTGATTAACCACATTTTAACTAAATAAAAGAAAAACTAGTGCTTTCCTTTAATGTTGAGGCCATTTGTAGGTAACCCGTTTTCTAAATGTACATGCATTTTTTGTGACAGTATGAGTCTAAACAATGTCAATGAATATAACATCTCATAGATATTTTGTTTTACATGGTTGTGTATTTGAAGAAAAAAAGTTACAAAATGTACCTAAAAGCCGTAACCTTGAATATTAAATAAGAAAATTAAGTTTCCTATAATGAAGGGGATAAAAAAGCAAGACGTTTTCCTTTTGATTTTTGGATTTCGTAGATAATTATTTCAAAATCACGTTACAAATGGCAGATTTATAGACCGGACACGAAGTGTGACGGAAGGAAGGACGGAAGGAAGGAAGGACGGAAGGACGCAGCCTATTTCTATGCCCCCTTTTTTTCGTCGAAAAAGGCGGGGACAATAAAAGATGAAAAAGATTATCGTTTCCATTTGCGCTATTTGTATTTAATACAATAATTGGTTTGTGTAACATGTACCTTAGAGGAATGTTGGCCAACGTATATTATTTTCTGAATATATTCACGTTTTAGGCAATTTCTTTCTGTACTCGTATTCTTACATTAAGATAATTCAAAGTGCTCAAAACATGCAATGCATTTAAAAAAAATCATCATGAATTCTCGTTCAATTTCACATTGAGTAGTATCAAAGAGCTACCTTCTTTCTTCTGTATATCCATAATCTTTGCTTCCATCTCTTCCGTAATGTTATTCCTAAAGTCCCCAACATTTTCAGTGATATCGGCAACTGTCTTCTTGATTTCGTTTAGTGTATTCAAGACAATATCTTCAGTTTTCTTAATTTCACTTTGAATCATTTCTACCTTAACCTCCGTCCGGATCATCTTCTCTAATAACTGTTCTTCGAAAGAGAATTTTGAACAAATCGGTTCTGTTGCCATTGAAGTGTGGATATTATACATTTGAAATAATACGGGCACTACAACGATTGCGGTGAACAACATTTTCTCTTTGATTGTGTAAAACGCTGTAAACTAATGAACTCGTTCAAAGATCTATTTAGAAGTTATACTAACCATTGCGGTCTGTGGACTTTTACAAGGGATGTTCAAAAAGTAATGCAACAGATTGATGATATTAAATTTTTATGTGATTAATATCAGCTTGAAACATATCATGTTAGGCGGTAAATGCTATGTTAGGCCAATAACCGCAAAAATCTGTGTGATAGTTCCGCATATAGAATCATGATTCTTTGGAAGCACAAACAAGCGCAAACAATGTCGGGTTGTTTGAAAACTCTTGTCAATGCTACATGTGAATTAACTTGGGACTAAGTCGACGAAGAAAGTTTTACAATCATCTATGTATAGCTATGGAAAATACAAGATACAATTCTTAGAAACAAAATAAAACGACTTCACTAGCTGGTCCTAATTTATCATCTAGATATGACATTTGCTTTTACATAGAACGAGCTAATGCTAATGTGTCGTCTTACAAAATACGAGTTCACTGGCTATTGCGGATTTGTTATCTATGACATGTGCTTTGACATTGCACGAGTTCAAATGACTTGCGCTTTTACATAGCACGAGTTCAATGGCTAATGATGCGATTACTGGCTAATGCTAATGTGTCGTCTATGACTCGCGCTTTTACATAGCACGAGTTCACAGGGTAATGCTAATGTGTCGTCTATGTCTTGGGCTTTTACAGAAGATTTTCAAAAATACAAATAACGATCTATTTAGCTGTTCTCTTTCAGGATAGAGTCATTTGGCACGAGGCATATATAACTTCAATGAACTATCCTCGTTTGTGACTATAAACACGTATAAGGTGTTATTTATAAATACAATTCCTTTAAGTATTTTAATTTTTCTTTTCAAGGAGACATCATGAGACACTTATACCATCAATGAACTGTTCTTGTCTGTAACATAAGAACTGGCCTCACACTTGAAAATACAATTACATTATAAACTTGTACAAAGCATACTTTATACACACGCCGAGTTGTCTCTTTTGTTTAGTCCATTCAGTTAAGTATTTTCTATTATTCTGTCTTTTGTTTTCAAGGAGACCTAATGAGGCACTTATAACAACGTTTTCACAGGCGATTGAATCAAAGCAGGTCTTTTATGACACTTAATGTGTGTGTCTTTATGTAACAAGTACATTTATTGACTAACAATGTCTTTGAAAATGACTTGTCGAGTACATACTCAAGATTGCTCTATTGTGTTCCATAGTTCAGCAGCTTTGTTTGCTTTGGCCTCTTGTACTTTGGTACTACACCACTTGAAGTCCATTAGAAGAAGCGCCTGGTTTGACACTTCATAACGTACAATCATATAAAGCTTTTTAGATATAAAAAATAAAAAAGTTAATTACTTAATAAATCAAAACTGTATTTATTTGCAACTGTGTTCAAATGTTACAAATTGACAGATTATTTCATTAAATTTATCATGTCTGTTCCATATTTGGAAAGAATGGTCTCATTGTCTTATGATAAGCCTTATCCTTAAAGGCTGCCATCTCAATTTGTCGACTGAAGGCTTTAGATCCTAGACATTTTCCTAATATGTTCACCTTATATCATAATATTCATAAACCCATTTATAAGTTAAACATTCTTAAAAGATTGAGAATGCCCAACAAATTGATCTATTAAAATCATCACTCAAGGCTATTGTTCAGACTTATTGGTATCCTTTATAATGTCAGTCATATGTACGGATGCATCTTTCAAGTTATAAAAGAGACAAGGCTCTAATAGTACTGGTAAAAGCAGTGTATGGTCGAAATGTATCTGGCGGAAATATATGTAGCAAAAACCAGTTTCACCTGTTTTGTTTTAAAGCAGAATGCCTCCAGATTTGGCTAAAAAATAATCTTTTTTTTTCAAACTGAAGTTTGGTTATATTATGAACATTAGAATATGAGTTTTTGTTTCTAACATATTTTAAAAGTTCCAAATTAAGAAAAAAAGATGACCGCGTCGGGAATCGAACCCCGGACCGCCGCGGCAATAAAGACAATTTGTTGTCGAACGATCTGCAGGCATGCTGCTTTAATTTATATAACTGGTTTGTATTAGTACTGTCAGTACTCCGTAGTCCGTTGTATTGTGTTTGTACTCTGCTCCGTTGTGTTATGTTGTACTCTGTGTTTATCTTATCGTACCACGACGCATCTGGTAAGCTATTTCATTTTAGTACTAACCGCGAGTGTTTTGTTATGTGAATTCTGCGTATTTCCACGTTTGCTTTGTTGTATTACAATTCGGGTTGTTTCGTGTTCCTGATTTTACTGCTTTATGTTTTTAAAGGTTTCCTTTATATTTTAAGGTTTAGCAGTATATGAGCCGTGCCATGGTAAAAATAAAATAGTGGCTTTGCGACCAGCATGGATCCAGACCAGCCTGCGCATCCGCACAGTCTGGTCAGGATCCGTGCTTTTCGCTAACAGTTTCTCTAATTCCAATAGGCTTTGAAAGCGAACAGGATGGATCCTGACCAGACTGCGCCGATGCGCAGGCTGGTCTGGATCCATGCTGGTCGCAAAGCCACTATATTGGTTTTCTCATAGCACGGCTCATATCACAAAACCACAGAATTTTCAGTAAAGCATATGTACCTTAAAGGACACATTGTAACTGTTCAGAAAAAATATCGAGACAAATGAAACAAATCGGACACAAAGATAATTGAAATATTATACGTAACTGAAACCTCCATACATGTAATAACTACGAAACATGCTAGATTTTTGATGAACAACACGCATTTCACTGTGTACACTACTTTGCGATTGTAATAATTATGTAGTTGTGATAATCCGCAGTATATGCTGTAAATACTAATATTGTTAACCTAGTGTATTATTTTTTCGTAATTCATCGTGTTGTCTAAGTGCATAGTAAGACGTGCACTAGAGGTAATTATTCAAAAGTATAAATATTCAAAATGACCTTTAGTGGTATCTTTAATGCATAGAAATTAGGTATGATTTCGTTTGACAAAGCAGGGATTATCAACGTTACACATGTGCCTGTATTAGTTTCATATAGGATTTTATTTACTTATGTCTGCATGACTGTATTTTTAGTCATTTTCTAAATAATTACTAAAATATGGCGGAAAAATTGTGGTTATAATAAAGTTGCAGAGTCTGTGTTAGGCACGCGCACATAAAAAAGCTGAATGGTACGCTGCAAAGCACGGTACAAGAGTAAGGAGAAGGACTGGAAAACACTCTAGGTCAGTAATTCGGTCGAAAATGTGATTCCGTGGTGTAGTGGAAAGAAGTCCTTTTTGCGCAAATTCATCTAATACGAGTGCTTTAATCACATTTTCTCACCGCTTGAATATATTCTGGACAAAATGAGACCGTTTTTATGTTAAGGTAGGAAGGTACACTTAGATTCGAAAATTTTGGGCACAGACAGTCTTGCATGTAGCGAGTCGCAATTTTGCACTTCCCTTATGAGCAGAATCAGGGTGGCCATTTTATAAATTGCGTGCATGTTTTGTGCTTTTAATCAATGGCGAGATCAGGATTCTCATACAAGAATAAAGAAAGTTATGAAAACGAAAGTTTTACACCATCCATGAAAAATAGCATGCCAAAATCAATTTTGCACCTTTTGAACGGCCTACAATGATCCCGTTACAAGAACAATGTCCAATTTTATTGCATTTCTCAATTTAATAGTCCTTACTGAACTTCTGAATATAAACGGAATGGGGGCCCATCCAGCTCGGTTTTTTTCTCACAAAATAGCAAAAATGTTCCTGAGTATCAATCAACAAGCACAGAACCTTTCCGTGATTTGAATTTTTCCGCGAAAACGGGTCTCATTGATTCATACAAAGCTAGCAGCAGTTAGTTTTACAACTGATATCAGAATTTTACATGTATCGGGTGTATAAATTTTCTAAAGAATTAACAATAATTATCTCTCACCTTAATTTACAGACATCCAAAATCACGAAGTTCTAATTATTACAAATATTGACGGCGGGCAAAATTCGAAGAGTACCTTGCTACCTTAACACTCCAATGTTGGGACAGTGTTGCAGACCAAAACCGAAAGTAGGGGTTTACTGTGCAGACAGGAGCCAATATGCGTCATTTTTAATGTTGCAGACCTCCACTGACTGGCATTTCACTAGGAATTATTCCACCCGCATTATTTGCTTTCATTTTCTTCGTTTGCTTATGATAAACCTTCATGAAAAACATGTGTAGGAAAAAGTAATGGCCTATATATAGAAGTAACGTAAATGTGACTTGAAGCGAAACAAAAAAGGATTTGAATATTTCAACCAATAAGAGCTGAAATAAAACTTTTTTAGGAACATATCACAGCTAATCTTAATAGTCATAAATCTGTTTTATATGCTATTAATAACGTTTCTAATGCAACATAATCATGAAAAATGTTTGAAAGAAATATGATTTTCAGTCATATTTAAGATAAAGGCGTTTACTTTTGCAGTGATTTCTGGGATAAAAAGGTCAAATTTTGTCTCTAGAATGTCAGAAAATTTACAAAATGCATCTTTCTTGACTTTTCTACGACAGAATATATCATTTTTCAGAACCGAAGTAAAAATATTCAAACAATTGAAACGTTTACCAAAATTAACAGTAAAACTACCACAGGGCCTAAATTTAGCCCAGTAAATGGGTAGGGAGTGGCTTTAATTAATTGTCTGTATTTCTGTAAAATCTAGAATTTTTACTGAAAAAAATTGTCTTAAGAAATATATCTTATACAGTAATATTGTGTAAAGGGGTGGAAAAGAAAAGCAGCGCATACTGCAATGATATAATTTCGGCGAGACAATTAACAATGAAATATCTAATTCATATGTCGAAAATGGCAGTTTAAAAAGCCCTTTGATTTTTTTTTTCAGTTGATCACTGGTATACTAATAGATAATAATAAAAACATAAATTGTAGTAACAAAAAGCTGCATGTTATTTTTTTACCCCAATGATTGAAAGTACTAGTGAATTTTTACCTTTAGACCACTTAGTAACAGTTTGTATTCTATTATATTCTGATGGAAATCTTCTAAATGCTATCTCATGAAGGAATTCAACAGGGATAGTTATAGGTATGATTTTATATAGAGGACATTTGTTCGCACGAAATTTATTTATAGAATATCTACAATGGCCGAGAGGTTAACGCACTGGACTCGAGTTTAGAGACCCCAGTTCGAACCCGAACTTGGTCGCAGCTCTTTTGGGGTACTTTTTTTTATTTCAACTATTTGGTTGCTTTACCCAAAGTAAATATTACTTTCTGCCACTTTGGGCTTTTATTCAAAATGTAAAAGAACGGAAAATAAAAGTCGATCGGCGATCGTTTGAGAAGGATATATTTCATTACGGATATATTTAATTGCTATTGGCTATGCAAATTAGATGTCGTCTGATAGATGATTAGTACATTTAACTTGAAGCCATAAAGAACTGCTCTGTCACAAGAGTGAAGCAAGGCCTGTTCGTACAAAACTAGCCATTGCCGAGAAGTCATGGAACTATACGGAAATAGCTCTATGGCCCGCTGCTGTGGTTAAAGTTTGAGTTATTAAATAAACTTATAAGAATAAAAAGATAATGAAAACAAATAGACACCAAGGAAAAGACAAAAAGAAATTAATAAAAAGAGTTTGGTTTCGGATCTTTAGTGTCGGGGGCACAGTTTCGGCTATAATTATTGTGACTTTTCATCTCAGAGGTAGGCGGAAGGTGCTCTCTTAGTATTATTTCAGATCCGGTCACAGTTTGTAAGTTAACACTTTTAGTTATATTGCGATTTTTCAGTTATCAATAAAAAAGAAAGATCAGGTACCCTCTTGATATTATTTCGTATACAGACCAGGTAACTGAGTAGAATCAACAACATTGCGTAAACCATTTGCATATTTTCCTTACATGGCGTCAAAAATGGGGTTTTGAACTCATACTAGGGGCAAGTTGTTTTAATAAGTATTTGATTAACATTTAATTGAAAAATTTTGGTGCATTTAGATTTACTATTTGTTCTGACTTACACCAGCCTAATGGAAAATAGACTATTTTCCATTATTTGTATGTTTCACTTTCGGACACTTAGTCAACAAAAAAGGCAAGAAATCTCAAATAATTCATTTATAATGCAGATTCATGTTAATAATACTGTATTTAGCTCCTGAAAACTAAGTTTGTTGGATCGAAAATTCGACATAAAGATTCTTTAAACACACACATCAACTCTGTTTTAAGGCCCCAAAAATATTGAAAGTTGGAATAATACATAATGAATAATACATAATTTATGATGATGTAAAAAATCGAATCATATGCAGACAGTGTAAAACTCAATATCTTCTGTGTTATTTATATCATTTTCACTGATCAGCATTATGCCAGTGCGAAGAAAAGAATATGACCACCCGAAATTCTATTCATTCTTTTCACGGGAAAACAGAAATTTGAATATTGAAAATATATACAAGCATGAAGAATGAGAATCTGACCGACCACACATATACACTAACAGAAAAATACAGCATATCCGTCAACAAGATACATTTTTTCTGACTCAACACTCGGAGGTTTTATTCTGACTTCATCAGTCTTGGCTCTGATCCTGTTTTTTGAGAAGAAAAGGGACATAATTATACAAAATTTGAATAGCCTCAGGAGATATCTCCTGTGAACAAAACACAGGGCCTGAACACCGACTACATTTAAGGCAGCAAACTCGTAATGACAATCGGCAATTTCCGTTCATTTACGTATTCACCGTATGAGATTTCGGCAATTTCCGTTCATTTACGTATTCACCGTATGGTATTTCGGCAATTTCCGTTCATTTACGTATTCACCGTATCGTATTTCTGCATTCTCCGGTTGTTTGCGTATTCATCGTATGGGATTTCGGCAATTTCCGTTCATTTACGTATTCACCGTATGGGATTTCGGCATTCTCCGTTTGTTATGAAAAATAGTTTTCTGATATGGCCAAATTTTAAAGGAGCCCGAAATCATTCACGGAGGCTGCGTAATCGCACGGAAACTACCAATTGTTATTACGAGCCCATTACCTTACAGTACTCTTTCATGTTATATATGCACGGAAATTCATAAAGTACACAAGTTTAACTGGTAAATTAACAAGCACTTTAAAATTACAAGTGAACACAATTACTAATATTATAAACGGAAGGAAAGAAACGTTACGATTCATAATTAAGACAAATCTACATGATTGCAACATGTATTATAGGACAAGAAATGCCTTATGATAAGTTGACTGCACAATGGAAGCAATCATTAAGCCTTAAATTTACAAAAAAAAGTAAATACCTTTCAAATATGTATCTAGAAAATTAATGAATCCGCCATTTTGTTATAAGTTGCCATGGAAACAAAATGGCTACAATTTTGATCAAATATTTAAACGCTCATAACTTTGTCATTTTAAGTCGATTTTGAAAAATCACTTTTTAAATGATTTAAGAAATCCTAGAAGATGGGATTAACATAAGAACAATATTGCCTTTCCCTTTAATTCATAAATTTGTCAACATTTCTTTACAATGCTATTAATAATAAGATTTTTTTTCATCATTTGAAACATTTGAAAATTTCACTGTTTAAAACTGTTAGATTATAATGCTATAAATTTCACAACATGAGCACAGGACAATATGAATTATAAATGACCTGAAATTTTTATCAAAATACTTTTATACATACATACATACGTACATTTAAAGCACACAATACTGTAAAATATATGCAGCGATATATTTGCATTCGTCTGCAAAACGAACTGGTATGCTGGGGGTGGGGGGGGGGGGGCGTTGAATTCCTCATGTGAGGAAGCGATCCAGCTGGCTTATTCTAATGACAAATACAATAACATATGTGCAATGTGTTAAAAAGCCGTTTTAACAAATGGACAGGAATTGTATTGTAAAAATAGTATTTTTGAGTTCATGAACGACATTCATGTAATATCACCGGCAGATTAACCATGAACAGTGAAATCCATAGACTGCCGATCAGTAATATATATGTCGTTCGTTTCGCATGAACAAATCATTTTTTAATTCATTCAGTTTTTGATTTGTGTTTTACATATTGTACCTTTTGTTACGAAAACATATGTTAGGGATTCACCTGTACACAGTAATCAATTTTGGAAAGTGGTGAAGGTTTCCGTACAATTAACTGGTTTAAACTCTCCAGTTGTGGTTTTGCTACTGACCGTTCCAAGGCAGTGTCCCGTTGTGTTCCTCAACCCTTACCCTGATAAATTTCTACAATCAACTTGGCCATCATTTAATTTGAACAGTCCCATAGACTGGTGAAAGGAGTGCTTACCAAAAAGATAAAACAATGCAAGTCATGATCTATACTGGTCAATCCGGTCCAGCATGATAATGGTTAATGAGTTTGCTACATTTATTTTACTTATCTATGTATTTTATGTCTCCAATATCGTTTATACATACATACATACATATACACACTGCTGTGAAATCTGGAGTGGCTGCGTCATTGGAAATTGGCTTTTATTAATAGTTACAGAGCTATAAATACACATGTTCGGCGAAACTGAATATTGTCTCGAATCTTTCGAGTTAATCTGTAGATTGACCAAAAATGACTGCGTGGGTATAATTATTTTCATTTTGAAGATAAATATAATATCAGAGATTTTATAAAAACAAAGTGAAAAACTTTCGGCGGGTTGGCTCATTTTTAGTTGAGGCTATCATTAAAAAACATTTGTTTGCGATAGCTCGACCTACCCAGGAAAATTGCTACAACCCAACTTTTTTTCCTGGCCAGTCAGATGGAAAAAAATGTTCCCAATATATTTATATGCAAAATATGCATAATTCCCTACCTACTTACTCAAACATAAAAACTTTAGTTCGCGTTACCGTAAACAAACAATTTTTTTAATTATGACCCAAAGTTTTTCTCAAAGAATAAATTTTTGATGAGGTCATTTCGAAGAACTACAAATCAATTTGGCATGACTTTACTGACCTAAAATAACATTTTCTCAATTAAAAAAAGACAAGAAAGAAAAAAGACAAAAATCTGGAGACGAAGCCTTTATTGTCCTTCTTCATATAACAAATATTGTGACATTTGATCGTTTGCAATAGCATAGTGTTATTTTTGCTTTGACAATACATATTAATATTTAGAAAAAAAAACCTAACCCACTTAAAATTTTCACACACAAACTATCCTAATGAAACTTTCATAGCTCATCACATTACGAGCTAGTCTAGACTAAGTGATCAATCGAAACAAAGAAGATACTAAGTTTTAATATTCTTAAGACAATAATTGGAGAGTTCTTAGAATATGTCATGTTTACTTTTCAGATTTATGAAAATAAATCGGGTTTTATTTACAGAGTAAATAATTAGCAGTCAGTAACATGTTAATAACATTTAAGCGTCTCGAAAAAAGGCATACGTTTATTATTAAGTCATGAAAACAAATCGACATTTTTTAATTAATTCCTCAGTTAGTCTTTTGGCACTTTACGTTACGCCCCGCAACAATAACATGAAATAAACGAAGAAAATGACGTATTCTTTGTTTTACCTTTACTGTTTGAAATATTTCATCTCGAAATAAAGTCTTGATTTATGTTATATACAGTTGAAACTCTATTGCCTCAAAAGTCCGGCTATCTTGAAGGCATTTTCAAGTCCCGTCCCTGCACAAAAGATCATTTTAAGTCGAATTTCGGTTATCTCGATCCCTTGGAATTCGAGATACCAAGATTCAACTGTCAGAAATAACTCAACAACGGAAAACTTGTAGACCATAATGACAAAAGGTAAACAAATATACATATGCGCTCATTTAGTAAGAAATGTGTTAAACAATTTTGCTTCCTGTTTGTACAATGTAACTACAATGTCTCTGAACAGCAACAGACTATCCTTGCTCATTCAGTCACATTCATTTTCAAAAACAAACCAATGCACTTTCATATTTCTGAAAGTGTAGTTAAAACTAAAATATACACACATGATTATGATAAAGTTTTTAGATCTATCTTTTCACGTCTCCAGCAACAGAATTTGTTATATCGCTTTTCATTGCCTACTTGTAGAGGAGAAATCCACTGAAAGAGTTCATCATCCAATTGTCTCGATATAACTTATAAGAAGAATTTCCAGTGACACATTTTACCCAAACTTTTTCTCCCGATTTCACTCTTACAATTGCCGAAAACGAGCCGCAGGTGTGGTGGGACGTGTCATAATTTGATGATTTAGCTATCTGTTTCCCTGCCAAAACCAATGCTATGGGCGAATGTTGGTTATATAGTGAACAAAAATTGACAGTGAATTGAAACATTCCCCCGACAGGTGCCGTAAAGACACCCGTAGAAGTGTCATAGCCTGACCCCTCGTTCGTAATGATGCTATCAAATATGATGATCTTGTCAGTCACATCAAGAGACAAATCTGGCACGTGGTGTGCAAAGAAAGCGACAGATGACCGTGTCATCTTCTCTGCATATGAAATTATAATAAACTAATATATCAACATTGTTGATTATCTATAAAATAATTTAAAACTGTAAATACACTCATTGAACAACTGTAAATTAGCATACTTAAAAAACAATATAGTTGTAGATTATAAAAAAGATTTTTTTCTAGAAAAACATTGGTTTGTATTTAAGTTTTATTTTGTATACTTAAAATGCTTTATTGCGTCAGTTATCAAAGCATAAAAATATCACCAAACAAAAATGATATATGTTCCAATTATAACTTAAGAAAGCAAGGTAAGTATCATAAAACTTAACGGAAAAATACCTGATCAAACCACAATTGTAGTTCTTAATGTATTTCCAAAATTCTGAAACTCATATTGACTCATATTGCTAGTCTACCTTATCAGTTCTGTAACATTTCCGAGTCAATCAAAATACATAGTAAGATAAGACATTTGTTTATCGCACTGACATGTGACTTCACAGTAACAGTCTAAATCAAAACATACAAAGCACACGGTCATGTGAACCTATACGTCACCTAAAATAAGTACATATGAAAATGTGACTTTATTTGATTATGGTATTTGCGGCTGCATAATTCTAACACGTTAAAATTAAATCGTTTGATTAAACTTTCATGTACCTAGATAAATATCTATTTAAAGAATTTGTATTCGATGACAAACAATAACATTACACTACCTTCTATTTCCTCAATGTCCCGGATCTTATGTTCCATTACTTCCGTAATGTTATTTCTCAAATCTTCAAATCTATCTGTCATATCGGCAACTGTCTTCTTTATGTCGTTTAAAGTGTTCAAGACAGTTTCCTGAGTTTTCTTTATCTCATTGTCTATTGTTTCTACTCGAATTTCCGTACGGACCATCTTCTCCAAAAGTTGCTCCTCGTAAGCAAATTTAGAACACATTGGTTCTTTTGCAAAAGAAACACTGAAAACATAAATTTCAAACAAAAAAACTAAAGCGAAAACTGCTGAAAACAACATTTTGTCTTAAGACTGAGGAACACCGGAAAAATTACTCCACGCTTTCAACAATGTCTATCTTTATACTTTTGAAAACCACATATTCTTAAGCCTGCTAAATCTTGAATATAAAGGGTATTCAAAAAGTACTGGTAACAGGTCTGTTTGCTTTGAAGTTTTAAAAATTGAATTCACTTGAAGACTTAAAAACAACACAACGTTTGTTTGCATATATAGGATCACCGAACTGTGCCACGGCATTAAAATCACATGTATTACTGTGCATGTCTATGTTTTCGTTTGAATTTTAAATTTATTTTTTATTTGTAGCTAGTCATTTTTTATGATTGTCACAAAGCATATATGATATATTTATGAAAACTGTGTATAATAGTACCATTGAGGTCTTCGTGATTACATAAAACGGGAATGGATAGTTTTAAACACTAGTGTTTATCTTAGCATCGCAAATCAAAAAGCCCATATCCATATTTCCAACGAACATACAACTACCGTACAAGTCGAAAGATTTCCTGCGGCCAGAAGTTATACCAGGCTTAAAAGTAACTTATGAGTGAATATCGTACTTATTTTTTTTTTATCATACCATTACGCTTTACATATGAAAAATAACTCCATTCTACATGTTGTACAAGTAGACGTATGAAATATATATTTCTTAATTCTGAAAGTTATTGTTTTGAGCAAAAGTAACTGTATTTTCCTTTCATGTATGACATAACTTATAGCTCAACTGGCCACATTCCTTGACTATTGAAATACTTTACTAGAGCTATCACAAATGTGATTCATGCCTTCACCTGGACTTAATTGACATATAGAGCAAAAAAAACAAAAACTCAAGACCATAATCCATGAAATTAAACAAGGAGGAATCTAAAAAATCCCTTTTGCACAATTAGGTATCAATATTGATCACTGCTGAAAGTTTGAATAAATTATATGAAATAATGAATGAAGAATTCAGGTCACAAGACTTTCTCTATATATATCATACAGAGTGCCAGCTTTATTTCAATAACGGCGTTCCATAAATGCGATAAGCCAATCGCATATCGGTAAAATATCACGTGAAATCACCCAGTCTCCATGTGCTTTACTACTTGTTGCATTCCAATATACATTTCATCTTCACTTTCACGTGATGAAATTGTGTCTTTTAGTTTGTTGAAAAAGGTAAAAAGATTGTTGTTTATTATAGTGACACCGCTTTTTAAAGGACCAGTCATTTTTATTTTTGAGACACAACTGCCTATATTATATGTTTTAATAATATGTAAATCAATGCTATCTTTGGGGTGATTTTGCTTATTTGTTAAAGATATCGTTTGACTAAAATATTTATTTTTGCTCATGCATTCATAAAAACGTGTTACAAAAAGGCAGTATTTAAGCAGTCAAGAATATTTCTTTAGCAAGCAGTACGATGTCTGTACACTGTATAGAGAAAATGCCATTCACGTAATTTTCCAAAACATTAAAACAAAAATATGAATACATGTATTTCACAGGGATTCGTGACATTGTATTCGATCTATTTAGACCATGCTATTTACTACATTATAAAACAGGCTCAATACAATGTTAGGAACCCATTGTGGAATATGGCTGATTCTGAGCTTAAAGACAGGGAATCGAGGATTACACTAGCCGAATTATTTTATGTAATTTGGTTCTCTCAAAGCCTTTCCTTCAATTAGCAATTGAACTGTTGTTGTTCTTTTTTTTATTATGATTCGAGTGAACATATTTCTAATAGTGTGATTAATTACGTAAGCAGGGTTATTCTCTCATACAGTGTTTTATAAGCAATGTTTTTAACATTCATAACATGTACGATTCATATTCTAAAGGTTCACTCACAACATTTGAGACATCTTAACCGCATTCTAAACAGACAAATAAGACTTGCTTCCAAATGTTCTTTTTATATATTTGATCATCACATATTCGCTTTCTGCGTATTCTAATCGTCCTGTCATTATAGTGGCGGAGGTATTATATTTTAACCCCCTACACACACACACGTTCTTCATATCTACTTTCTTGAGATTCTACTCGACCTATGACTTTTTTTTTTCCGGAGGATTGGGGATGGAGACAGAAGGTATCATGAACATAAGCATTAATTTGTTTCCTTATTTTAATTGGTAACATTTAATTAATGCTTCTTATATACAATGCTCTACAACAGTATTTTTCCATAAAAAGATATTACATATGTTTCTGAACTTCTCATTTATCTATTTCATCACACCAAGTGAGAAATCCTTACCATATTCCAGTAACCACCGTCCTCCAGTTGCGGCGTCTTATAGTAGAGTTCCGCCTAAGCCGAGCATTAGGGGGTTGCACATTTCATAATCTCTCGTGAACAGATTCAGTGAAATGAGTCTCCTATCATTTACTTAGCTGCCTTCTTTGAATCTTACAGATTTTATTGTTAGCATCTACCTTCCGAATCCTATTCTTTAATACCAGACGCCAATCAGACCGGCAACCGGTAGCCATTCTTTAACTAGGTGGCGGCTCAATATCCGGCACAGTCAAAACAGATTTCAGTGGCGATCGAACATTTTACATACCGTTTCTGTGTCTAATGCCTGAACAAAGGCCGCAGTGTATGTTTTACATGGTACATATCCACGAAATTCGCCAATATTTACCGATTAGTTTCAATAGGAACTGTAAGGTAGCTTAGAAGTTCTATGTTATAATTTAAAATATATCTAAATAAATTTGTTACTCTTTGAATGACCCTCGTAGGAAAACATAAGCTTCAAGACTTTATGTAAATATTATTATTTTAGCGTGCCTGCCATCATGTTGTTTCAGGGCATAATTTATAGAGAAGGATTAAATCAACAGATGTAAACTCTGAAGAAAAGACAAGTTTCTCAAAACAGAAGCTATGTTCTCGTGGGAAACACTATTAAAATCTCACCCAGCGTCCTAGAATAAACAAACATTTGTCTTGTATTTACATTTTATCTCAACGACAGCTTTTGTGAATTAGACATAATATCCAAGAGGTTTACATGTTAGGTTTCAATTGCATATAGTCATAGGCATTCTGTAATATTCATAATTGTGGGATTTTCCTCACATTAAGCCAGAAACTTGTAATTTAAAAATACTCTCAGAAACATTAGATTGCTTGATTCTGAAAAAGTGTTTTAATTTATTGGTGGGTGCTAGGGTATTTATATATATTTACAGTCAAACCTGGCTGCAGAACCTCCCTCTGGGACTGAAAATGCTGGTATTTGTGAAAACATTTTTTTATCAAGACATGTGACGTGTGACCGTAGTAAGCAGGTTATATGTATTTGGAGGCTGTCTACAGTACGGGTCTGATTGCATAATGGAGTCCATCGGTTCTAAGACAAAGGTGAATGTACCAAGTAATATAGCAAAAACAAAACAAGTTTATGTGGGATAAGGCCGTGACTTTATTGTAAATTTTCAAATGAAAATTATGACATATTGTAAATATTTAGCATGGTATATATGAAAATGATGAGAAAATATGAAAGACAAAGCTCCAGCTAAACTGCCTGGAAGCAACATAGCAGCGCGAAGGTGCAGAAAACTATGAAAATACGCGCAGAACATACCAGACCTAATAGGAAATTGTAGGTTCTAGTACTTCTCACTAATGAGAAACGAGGCAAAGATGCTCTCACCGATCTCTATGACATGAGATGATATATCAACAAAAATATTCTTCCTAGGTTAAGTAAATACGAAATGAAACATAACACCAAGATCAAAATAAAATCTGATGTAAGTCAAGAAAGTCTTCAGCAAACAAACGCATAAAAATATTAAAATATTGAAAAAATTGTTTTAATGTAATATATGAACAAACGGACCGATGCGAGGGAATGGTTATAGCAAACTATGCTACAATAATAATATAATCCATCCAAGCGATTGACTGAGCTAACTGGCAGACTGGAAACGTAAGAAAACAGGGGGGATTTACATATCTGTTTCAACATAACCCATGTGTTAGAGGTTTGTAGCAAAGTGATCCACAAATTATTATTTAATATGTACGGACCTACACGTACATATAATAAATGCAACTTTCGACTGACCACTAATAATCGTATGGCCGATAAGTTAAATAACCCTGTTTATATAAAATAGAGAAAAGTAGGAACTTCACAGGTCGCTCAACACGAAAAAAAAAAACGAAAATGTTGCAGGCTCGGTTTGATTGAGCCTGTTCATGGACGGTAGTGGAAATGCATGCTACCGTCCACGCCCTCTAGCCCCGGGTTGAGCAGAACTCAACATTTACACATGCTAAAAGTACAAAAAGCAATTTAGAGACATCCGCAGATGTATTCAAACGGCGGTGAACATGGAACCTCCGATGATACACGTGTTGAGGCGTGTAATTCCATGAAGAGCGGCGTTTGGTCCCCAGATAAAGTAAAGGGTTTGCCCCATACGAGAAAACAATGGGCAGAACTAAACAAACTGGAATTTAGGAAGGGGATCTGAGGTTTTAGAGCCTGCGTATCACAGGAACTGTCAAAAGACAGAATTAAAAAGCAGGCACCATATTCAAGGGGAGATTAAACAATACCCTAGGCTATGAAAGCGGGAGTATTGGAACCACCCAGGCCGAAATGGTCATGTTGAGAAACTAAACAGTACCAATAACATGACATAAAACTCGTGCTGAACAATCATAGAAGATCGAAATATAACAGCCCTGATTGAATGTACGAGGAGACTTTTTACGGCCGCCACACGGCACAAACAACGCTGCTGTGATAATAAAGTAGAGAAAAGTAGGAACTTCACAGGTCGCTCAACACGAAAAAAAAACCGAAAATGTTGCAGGCTCGGTTTGATTGAGCCTGTTCATGGACGGTAGTGGACATGCATGCTACCGTCCACGCCCTCTAGCCCCGGGTTGAGCAGAACTCAACATTTACACATGCTAAAAGTACAAAAAGCAATTTAGAGACATCCGCAGATGTATTCAAACGGCGGTGAACATGGAACCTTCAATGATACACGTGTTGAGGCGTGTTATTCCATGAAGAGCGGCGTTTGGTCCCCGGATAAAGTAAAGGGTTTGCCCCATACGAGAAAACAATGGGCAGAACTAAACAAACTGGAATTTAGGAAGGGGATCTGAGGTTTTAGAGCCTGCGTATCACAGGAACTGTCAAAAGACAAAATTAAAAAGCAGGCACCATATCCAAGGGGTGATTAAACAATACCCAAGGCTATGAAAGCGGGAGTATTGGAACCACTCAGGCCGAAATGGTCATGTTGAGAAACTAAACAGTACCAATAAGACACAGTCAATCCATGGACCTGGTGAATGGCCGACCAAATGGTCAAGGCCCCCTCTAACGGTTAAAGGGCGCCCGCCCAATAACACCAATAATAAGAGATGACCAACCGAGCGCGAGGTTGCAGATACGAGAAGGTAAACCTAGACAGGTGAGCTTTTATTTTGATACTGCCGTAGTATACAAGAATAAAATATTTTGTGGATCACTAAATATTGCTCACAACACGGACAAAAATTAAAATGAAATTAGAATTGACTTGAGCCAAACATTTTAATAAAGAAGACTTTCTTTACTGTACCCCGAATAAAGATTACAGTTTGTAAGCGCCATTTAAGTCACGACAATAAAATAATTCTAAATTGATGAAATCAGATCAATGCAAATAATGTATGTTTACTCATAAAATCAAGTTTATATACACATACACGCATTATTTTCGGCCTCACTTCGTTCGTCCGAAAATAAATTATTTCTTTCCTTTACTATATAACTAATACCAAACAAACAACTTAAACTGGTTTCAAAGATGGTGGTTAACTACTGTTCATATAACAAATTTATCAATATCCCAATAACACAATGCATCAATAGAACGCCTTCAAAAAATATATAGACAGAAATACCATAATTCTTTCCAAATATGCATGTACTTAAGCAATCAATATGCCGAAAGAAACATAAAATATACTGGACTATTTATGAACATATGCAGTAAGACAGAATACAGAACGGACACTTCACATGTAATATGACAAATACGCGTCATGTTATCTTAATCTTTACGCATTTATTTTATTTATTATTATTATTATTTTTGTTTTAATTTCATCTAAAAACTACCCAGAAAGACAGGTTAATCGTATGCTGCGAGCCGGCTGCCCCAATCCTAACTCTTTTCTATTTTTTATGATATTTTTATATAAGAGGGGGAAGGTAGGGAGAATCCGAGGCTCTGACCAGCGAAAAGGCTCTCTTCAACCCCTGCTTTCCGAGTATTTACTATCATCAATGTTTCTAGTAGATAAAATAAATGTGCCAAACAGAACAAAAACAACACGAAAAACTGGGTAATGTTCATGAGCTGTCATCGAATTATAAATCGATGTACAAAACGATGTTCCTACAAGAATATTTCAATTACGTCTTTTTACAGAATAAATGACATTAAGACAATCTCCTCATATTTCTGCAAATACTATGCCAGAATTTGGCGAACCTGCATGCTATCGCCCGCGCTAATTCATGATATCTTCGTACTTAAATTCAAACCAAATTTAACAAAAAACACGAAAGAAACAAAGTACCAAAAAGAAAAAGATAGTAACATTCGGAATGTTTTTAAATGAATACATGCAGTTTAAAATCAAGTCGGTTTCATTCAACCGTATTGTTCCATGATGACTAAATGTTCCAACAGAAGCATACTAGCAAAATTGAGTTTATACACACACACTGTAAAAGAGTTTGTTCTCCAATATACCACAGATTACCGAAGCGGCGTGACATGTTTGGTGCATTTTGTGGCAGGGTTCAGCAGTATGGTTCACCATTGTGGCCCTGAAATAGATTTAACTTGACGGCAGAAATATGTTAAAAACAATAAAGTAACTGCAATGGGAAGGGTGGGAGGGAGATTTTGTAAACGATCTGTCCTCTACGGATTTCCGATAAAGAATGTACTTGTCACCGCACTAAATTTGCCCATGAAAAACCCGTGGGATTAAAACTTGTCAGACTAGTATTTGAACTGATACGACTATAAATACAAATACAGGGGCGGATTAGCAGTGAGGCGTTATGTTAGGCAAGACGATACCCACCAAAATTAAAATAATTTATTTCATAAGAGAACATAAATTTACTTAATTTATTGGTGGGTGCTGGGGTATTTATAAATATTTACAGTCAAACTCGGCTGCAGAACCTCCCTTGGGGACTGAAAATGCTGGTATTTGTGAAAACATTTTTTTTTTCAACACATGTGACGTGTGACCATAGTAAGCAGGTTATATGTATTTGGAGGCTGTCTACAGTACGGGTCTGATTGCATAAGGGAGTCCATCGGTTCTAAGACAAAGGTGAATGTACCAAGTAATATAGCAAAAACAAAACAAGTTTATATGGGATAAGGCCGTGACTTTATTGTAAATTTTCAAATGAAAATTATGGCATATTGTAAATATTTAACAAGGTATATATGAAAATGATGAAAAAATATGAAAGACAAAGCTCCAGCTAAACTGCCTGGAAGCAACATAGCAGCGCGAAGGTGCAGAAAACTATGAAAATAAGCGCAGAACATACCAGACCTAATAGGAAATTGTAGGTTCTAGTACTTCGCACTAATGAGAAACGAGGCAAAGCTGCTCTCACCGATCTCTATGATATCAGATGATAACTATAGATTTCAACGAATGTAATGCATTTTAGATTTTAATACTAATAAGATTTATAATATGCCATACCGAAATGCACATTACGTGTATTAAGGGCCACTCAACATTTTATGAAAATAAAATTCCCCAAAACGAGATATGCAGTGAATACACGTTTACTCAATAGGTACAGCAGCTCATTGACAAACAGTTAAAGTCTAGAGCTAGAAAATACCTTTTGTATGTACCTTAATTTTAAGATGTATCAAAATCTATGAAACTCGCTGCATATTTTACATATTGTATATCTTTTAACGTTACAATGTCATTCAGGTACATGTACATATGTACATATTATCCAATAGTTCGATTACTATAACCCAGGGTCATCATGAAACCTTTTGCTGAGGTTTCAGTCAAAATGTATTATCTATTTATTTTGAACGAACATCAGACGAACGGACGGACGGACGGACGGATAGGAAACCAATAGCCTTAAAACTTTCAACTAGAAGAGTCTTACTGCCACTGACTTGTTACGTCATAAACAGAATATGCTTGAACAGTTTCCTGGGACGTCTTCTTTGCATTCATATTATCGAAATTATTATTCATATCATTATTGTTATTATTATTATTAACATTATTCTCATAATTGATTCAATTCTGTTTTACACCTATTTTCGATATTTCTTGATTATTTCGTTATCCATATCAATGCATTTTTATAACTTATTCTTTTACATGCAGGCAGTTAAGTAATGCATGCAATGGATCTAGATAAATCGGATCTAATAAAATTAACCAGGTACAGCAGTTACCTTTCAACACAAGGTGCCCCAATAGCTGCCGATCCCAACCATGTCACGCCGCTCTTACAGCTAAACTGTATAAAGTCATTAGGAGAATAGCCAGTTGACGACATTAGTTTTCTACAGCCCCTTATACCAGAGATTGACCGTGTTAATGCTGGTGTTACAGTTGCTGACGTAATGGATTATCCGCATCAAAGCGTACAGGCTAGAACTGCGTCTGAAATTAATGTACATGCATTTCATTAGCGTGTAACAAAATTGATAACCCAAATCCATATTTTTGTCATTAAGAAATACATTTATAGCTGAATATTGTTCAAAATATAACAATAAACTGTATTAATTTATATAAGTCCTTGTATATGATAATCTTTTGCAGAACGCAACCATGCAAAGTATTAGCAGATTCGGTTCGATTAAATTGGTTCATGGGAAATCACTCGTCGCACTCCCAAGTAGTGTGGCTTATTCCATTTAGCTCAGAATGTTTGTGTTTTTATTTCTATAGCACCGTTCTCCATAAGTTTCGTTGTTTTGATGGATTTTTTTAATGTAAAATACTTTCAGAAACAGTAACCAGACTCAAGTATGAAAAGCACATCTTACCTTACTTCGAACATGTCCGCATTATATTTTTTTTTACAATTCTGAAAGAGCTTTGTAATTTCATTACAATAAATTAATAATATAATTATGTATAAATCCGTGAATTATTTGATTTAATCATGTCGTTTTCGTGCTTTAGAAAAAATATTTTTACGACTTAGAACTGTGACAGACTGTTATTAATTTTCATAAGTATCACTTATCATTTACTATTAAACATTACAAGAGTTGAGATCCAGGTTACACTGCTGATGTATAACACTGAAAATATATTTTACATTTCTTTCGAAACAAAACAGCAGCTAACCAAAATGTTACATTATGAAAACATCCAATATACACGTATCTTTCTTGTCAGCTGTTAATGTTTCATGCCATGGTACGAACCCAACTGGAGCGCTCTCTTGCTGGTAAAGCTAATCGAGTTAAATAGCCTATTTCTTTTCATGAAAAAAAACCACGTAAGCTGCCATTACCTTATTACATACCACTTTTCCTCTATGCAGTCTCTACAATCACTTCAACCATCTGACCGCCATTGCATAACTGAAATACTGTTGAAAACGGCATAGAACCAATTAATTGTATGTCGCCCCTTTCTCATCGGATCTGTTTGGCTGTAACTAGAATATGCAGCATGTTGTTTTTTATCATTTGAAGCAAGGTATTTAAATTTAATTTTGACAGTTAGTAAAAAAACAACCATTGGTATATTTCTTTTATTTTATGACGTAATAGTTTGTATTTTTTTTTAAATATATTAGGCTACAAAGAAAAATTCTTTGATTCACTCAAACGTTACAAAATCATGTTACAAAATATTTCCACAACACGAGAATTCTAGACATAGAGAATAACAGATTACTGTCTTTTGAGAACGGGTTTCTCAGACGAGGCTAGATATGGTCCTGGAAGGAGCGATGCTTGCCGAGCTCCTTCCGGACCATATCTAGCCGAGTCTGAGAAATCCCTTTCTCAAAAGACAGTAACCTGTTATTCTATTTATCATGCCATACTTTATTAACAACATAAATCCTACCATTATGCGAAATAAAGTGCAAAAAGTAGGGGTGGACCAAATTTTGCTGTTTTGCCGGACTTTCTATTTTCTTCAAAACGACGCCATCTTGTTTTTTAGAATAACTATTAAAGACATATTTACGCGATTATTTTTAAAAACGCGCTCTAATAGGTACGTGAGACCATGTCACTAATGTATAGCGTTTGCCTACCAATTTGCAATTACCACAAAAAAGTTTTTATAACGGAAACGCTCGTAGAAAACGGAAAATGCAAAGGAGGCAGTAAACAGTTTTCTGAGCTCCTCGGCCTAGAGTCGCCTACCTAACTTTCAAAACCGCACACAAAATTCTGTAACCACACACCTGAAATAAAGATATTGCAACATTAACATCACTGTATGTCTATCGTTACAAACCATCTACAATACATCTCTAATATCTAGTTTTCTGTTTACAAGACCTGAATTTTGTGCTCTCCCGGTCGCGGAACCTGTGACGAAAAAAGCTAAATTTGCCAATTTTTAAATCGCTGCAGAAAATTTCCTGAAAATGATAGCCCCAACTGCTACACTGTTCCATACTCCAGTAACACTGTAAAATCTGAAAATAAGCTCAAATATATGTGCCATTCGTACCGTTTCTTCACTGTTCCAGTTTTCCTGAGGCCCCTGCTAAAATGACAACCCCACTTTAAGCTAGCTCAGAGGAAGCATGTATTCGCTCCTGCAAGTCATTACGTCATACTATCAAGATCAAGGCTACTCAACTGATTTCTTTTAAATAAGTGAAACTCAATTCTAGCCGCTGAAACTTCAATTCTAGCAATTATTGTTATTTAGAAGTTCAAATATGCACTTCATTCCGTAAATTGCCTCTTATTTGTAAATTTCACCCGGCCAAATCGACACTAACAGCTCAAAACTGTTTACTGCCTCCAAAGCGTTTGTTCAGGATTTTGGCTCTCTGCTCTTATATCATGGAATATTGCATCTGGAATGGACTATTATGGAATAAAATCAACGGTAGATGAAACGGAACTGCCTATTTTTTTCTGCCAAGCGGCGTTATGGCGTGTGTATTTAATTCACTTCAAACGTTTGCTTGGTGAGAATTGGTATCCGTCTAGCAACTGAACTTCGGATAAAATTTCACTTGGCAACAAATTGAAATTATTATTTCGTGTTCAGCAGAACAGTGATGTCGGTTGCAAAACACAAGGTTAGCATAATATTATTATGCCCCCAGCATCTACTGATGGAGGCATATAGTGATTGTCCTGTCTGTCGGTCCGTTCGTTCGTCCATACGCGGTTTACCAAATGGGACCGTTTCGTCTAGCATCAATACCCCTTACTAGAAAGACTTGATACTAATGTAGATGTAACCTGTGACCATTCCTCATCTTCAGACATCACCTGACCTCAGTTTGACCTTGATTTTGACCTCATTTTGGACGTAGGTTGCTTTATATGGGCCATCTCTTGGTTAACAAAATGGGACCATTTCGTCTAGCATCAATACCCCTTACAAGAATGAATTGATACTAATACAGATGTAAACTGTAACCTTTCCTCATCTTCAAACATCACCTGACCTCAGTTTGACCTTGACCTTGACCTCGTTTTGGATTTAGGTGCAAAAATCTATCGACAAGGATGCCTCTGGGGGCATCAAGCGTTTATTGAACGCAGCTCCTTGTTTTTTTGTTTGAATATTATTAATTATTAATCAAACTATGAAACTATAATTTAATTTGCATGACCCATGATTACATCTTCATGAGAACACTATGCACACAAACTTTTTTTAAACACTTAATATATATATGTCAGCTATTTTAGCACATTGTAGTGACATACTTACAATATATACAGACATTGTCCGAAACAGTGCACTATAAAGATATTAAATTTGAAACAGACACATCACTATATTTAGAAATTTAGTTCATGTTTCTGCACACGTACATTTTGTTAACTACTGTATGTTGTAACTGTGATTGTTTTGAATGTGCAGTAGATTCATTCATCAACACAGACTTCATCCAACATGTTATCATTCTCGACTGTATCCTTAAGTAGATGTACCATGTACATATCTCGGGCTGAGCGCGAAACTATTGTAACTGTATAAAAATTTAGAACAAGATACAATAGTTTCGCGCTCAGTCTCCTATATAGCTTCTATCGAGCCGGTATCCAATAATGGTCATGACTGGAATACTGTAACTTTCTTTAATACTGTCAGTATATATTGATGGTAGTTCAAGAAGAAAATTATAGGAACTGCCTCAAAATAAGATACTACCCATTAAGAAGACGTTTCCCGTTTGCCAGTTTGCAGTCGTTTACTTGTGAATCACTCAAACACCTGTTTGCCCTCCGTGACCTCGGTACATGTCTTTGAAGCTTACCCGACATGTCATCGGGAGTTCCGCGTGTACATTTCAGTATGGACGGAGTTTATCGATGCAAACACTTGGTTAGGCCCAAATCAAACTTTTGTTTGTTTTCCGATTTATTTATTTTTATTTCTGTTCATTAAAATATTTCTGTATCAGCCTGTCGAATTTGTAGTCTTGCTATTGCTTTAAAATGTAGAGTGCCCTTATTCGGTAAAAGTTTTACGTGGCTTCTGTTTTCTCAATACAATTTCTGGAATAAAAGATGTAATAGAATCGTGCTATTGGTTTGTTTTACTGTGTCATGCACTAATGTAATAGTCGACTAAGTCCGTTTATTTGACTTGGACATGCGCACTCGTGTACAGTAAACGTGCGTATGCCATGTATAGGAGAGCACAATGCCGTGTTCTTCAAATTTTCATATTGCTGAGAAGTAGAAGTCAATAAAAAAGTTTCTTCTTTAATTTGTTATTAAAAGCGAATGTGCAATATCCCGTATAATATATTTCAAAACCACATTTCTATCTACGTTCACGAGTTCACGTAACCTATTCTGCCAGACTAACAGAAATCTGTTTGCCAAAAATCGTTTTACTCCATGTATTTAAATTGCTGACGCTTTTTCATTATTTAAGATTTTTTTATTCTGTTTTTTTTTTTTTTTTTGTACTTTCTGGTCAAAAGTCTGAATCTTATGCCCAAAGTATGTATCATTTATTTCTTTTAGAAAGAAATAAGTAATCAAGATCGCGCTGTTAGAAGTTTTACAAATAATTATATGAAAATTCGCCGTTTTTATAGAAGTTTGCCTACATTTCTGTCGATATCTAATTAAAATCGTTATAGAATTCAAACTGTCTCAAACGGTGTTGAAAAAATCAAGCGATAATATTAAAAAGTTAATGCACTACGCGCGTTTTTTGTGTACGCTGTAGACTAGATATTACAACAGGTCGTACGTGCTCGTGGAATGGAAAATTACCGTCGTGACGTTTTGATTCGCGGGTAAATTCCATTCAATTCAGGTAATCTATTGAACCATCTCAAAGTTTGTTGACGTATTTCGATGTAATTTCTGAATTTTGGTAAAGTTACGACGTAAAAACCACTCGCCCGGTCGGTCGAGTAAACAGCGAGGTCCACTCGTCCTATCCGGACTTTAACTCGCACTTAGAGCACGTCAATGCTTATGAATGATTATTGTATGATCAAAATCATGATCGTATGATAATCGTATGATCAAAATTATTTTCGACCATAAATTCGACAAAACACCGACACGACACTATGCGACATGTCGATGTTTTGTCGCATCGATCAGTTGTCGGGTCGGCGTTTTGTCGTGCCGATGTTTTGTCGTGTCGATGTTTTGTCTGTCGATGTTTTGTCATAGACCCGAAATAACATCTACTTTTATTATTTTTGTGATTTTATTTCATTTTATCCAGCAACAGAAACAAAAACTAAATTCGAATTAATGTAAATCAAGTATGTCATTTTGCGCTGTGTTGAAAGGTTAGTGGTCATGGCAGCGAAATGGAGAAAAAAAATACACTGTCGGAAATATCGCCAATTTTAATCTGTGAAATTTTTTATAACAGACCGTTGAAAAATAAGGGGTGGCGCATTCTATAATAAACGAAGAAAACATATTATGCTTTTAAACATATATTTGTTATCGGTAATATGTCATTTGTTACGACATTGACAGAAAGGTATCAGTGTCTGATTCATTGAAGTGTCACATACATAGCGGAACATGTTTTATGAGGACTGTGTTCACAAATATGTGATTCAACGTTAAAAAATCCTTAACTGCAATTTTTACACGTCACATGTTTTCTCTGCAAAGACGTTACGAACAAATTGGATGTAACTGTTGTGCACTGGGAATTGTACCTATTTTTCAGTCGAATCTTCCCATCGCCAAAGCCAGTTTGCATCTCAAACAGCTTTTTTAGGTTGCTAAACATGTCATAATGTTGAGCTTGTGGGTAAATGATTGCAGAGATATCCCATTTTCCGCATTCGAAATACTTTTGACAAGATCAGTGTGCGACTTTTGTCAAAAATTCGATTTATACTTTAATCAAAACACAAGTAAGACTTTTTTTAAACGTGGAAAATTAATATTTCATATGATTTTTCTGAACAGTTTCTGTCTTATTATTCATAACAATCGTCAGTATTAAAAATCGTATGTCCAACATATATCACAAAGTGGTAATTTTCGCGTTATACCCATATTTAGCAAGGCAGTCTGAAAGACAGCTAAATCCCCCGCCACTGCTATAGATAGTGAAAGGATAAACCTTTGATTTTAGCTGTGACCTTGACCTTGAACTGACATGGCTGACTCATGAATTCTGCACAACATCTTGATGAGGTGATCACTTGACCAACGTTTCATGAAAATCCTTCAAAGGGTTTAGGAGATACAGAGCTGAAACCTTTGACCTTCAGTTGTGACCTTGACCTTGAGTTGACATGGCCTTCTTGATGAGGTGATCATTTGACCCAAGTTTGATGAAAATCCTTCAAGGGGTTAAGGAGATACAGAGTGGACACCAAATGGAAGGCTCAAACCTTCGACCCTTAGTTGTTACCTTGACCTTGAGCTGGCATGGTTGACTCATAATTTCTGCACATCGTTCTGATGAGGTAATCATTTGACCCAAGTTTTATAAAATTCCTTCAAGGGGTTTAGGAGATATAGAGCGGACACGAAATGGAAGGCTCAAACCTTTGACCTTCAGTTGTGACCTTGACTTTGAGCCGACATGGCTGACTCATAAGTTCTGCACATCGCCTTGATGAGGTGATTGTTTGACCCAAGTTTGATGAAAATCCTTCAAGGGGTTTAGGAGATATAGAGCGGACACAAAATGGAAGGCTCAAACGTTTGACCCTAAGTTGTGACCTTGACCTTGAGCCGGCATGACTGACTCATGGGTTCTGCACATTGTCTTGATGAGGTGATCATTTGACCAAAGTTTTATAAAATTCCTTCAAGGGGTTTAAGAGATATAGAGCGGACACAAAATGGAAGGCTCAAACCTTTGACCTTGACCTTGAGCCGGCATGGCTGTCTCATCGGTTCTGCACATCGTCTTGATGAGGTGATCATTTGGCCCAAGTTTTATAAAATTCCTTCAAGGGGTTTAGGAGATATAGAGCGGACACAAAATGGCAGGCTCAAACCTTTGACCTTGAGTTGTGACATTGACCTTGAACCGACAAGGCTGACTCATGGGTTCTGCACATCGTCTTGATGAGGTGATCATTTGACCCAAGTTTCATGAAAATCCTTCAAGGGGTTTAGGAGATATGGACCGGACACGATTTTGTTACGGACGGAAGGACGGACGGACGGAAGGACGGAAGGACGGACGCAGACCATTCCCACGGCGGGGGATTAATAAGTGTTTTTAAAACCTGTTTTGCCGAGACATGCACTGCACTTATCCTTAGTGTTATGGAACTGCTTGAAATTTAAGAATGAATCGGGACTATTGTTCGAGGAATCGCCAGTCTTTTCGGCGTCATGACATACATGTACTTTTTAAAGTCAAGATGTCCTTGACGGAAAATAATTCATTCAAAATTGTATTTTGTTAAAACAGTGTCTTATACATTATAAACAATAACGCCATTCTGCTTTTTATTATTAAGAATGACACACTTTCTGAATGTCTCGTAAAACAAGAGCTAGTTTATACGTGTTTTGGCGGGAAAGTTGAACGTGCCTTCCATGATGTGCATATGTTGACGTTACGTTTTCGTGTAAATAGAAATGTTGAACTTTAATACTGCATTTGAACAGTTATCTTAAATTAGAAACAAATAGATAAAACAAACAACCAATTTTTTATTGGCCTACACGATTGTCACTTCTGAATGTCTCGTAAAACAAGAGCTAGTTTATACGTGTTTTGGCGGGAAAGTTGAACGTGCCTTCCATGATGTGCATATGTTGACGTTACGTTTTCGTGTTAATAGAAATGTTGAACTTTAATACTGCATTTGAACAGTTATCTTAAATTAGAAATAAATAGATAAAACAAACAACTAATTTTTTATTGGCCTACACGCTTGTCATTGTAAGAGTAACGACAGCTGGCGACTGTGACGTATATACCGCGGCGATATCAAACTATCGGTTTTTTGTTTGAAGTTGTTCAAAGTGAAACGCAGAAAAAATTTCAAACGGGAAAGATCTTCTTAACGGGTAGTACCCTGTAAGTGAAATTGGTGTAACTCAAGTAGGTAAAAGTAAGATGCAAACTGGTACATTAGATTTGCCCAGTCTGAAGGCCAGTTCTTACAAAAGTAATTCTTTTGATGGCAAATATGGGACTTCAAACTTTATGTGCGAAGGCCATAACTCCTTGACAAGTTTATGCCAGACCGAGGCCCAATTTGATATCCAGTCATTTGAACCTCAACTGGTTTCTAGGGAACCTAAGGTCGGAGGCAAACAAAAAATATTGGGGAATATTGTTACTAAAAGTCAAGCCACTTGTGTGAAGTTCGGAGGCCACTTCCTTCCAAAGGTTTGTGGACCTCATACTAGCAACCCCATTCAACATCAAGAGCTCGCTAGAGTATTGCCCTTCAATCACACTGGGGAGTTGCCTTTTAATCATGTTGGGAACCAACAGTTAATTTATCCTTGTTTTGTCTAGGTCATGAGGGCATACAGGCCTGACGGTTGCCGCCACTAGAAACCGTGCCATTGTATTCGATACCATCTTCTCTACCAAGGTTCAATCTTCCCGCATTAAACCTAAGTTCATGTACGTCAAGTCGATCTCCATGGCAGCAACTATGGAACAAATATATGTTGAGCGATTCTTGTCCTGCGTCGCAAACTGTAGTGTCCTTGTTTGGGGATCTATGTCCTTCATCTCAGTTTTACTAATCACTTCATTCAGAGATTGGTAAATAACACTACCCTTTCTGTGCACAATCGGGGTCGGGTTATGACAACAATTACTGTATGGGCCTTACTCCTGACACTATGGCTTTACACAATTATGGAAATACCGACTTGGAGGGGTTTTGTGCAGGGTCTTTGGGATGTGTTCAGGTCTCCTGTTCTGATGGATAGTCCAGTAGGGACACGTTGTGCCAGAGTCTCACTTGTGGGTCTGGTTGTGACTTGCTAACTCTTACTCAGTAAGTGGACGTGTGGATTTGGTTAAGTGGCGGCAAGATCGATTTATCTCCAGTGTGAGAGTGCAGTCTCTAAAACTGATGGTAGATATGGCTGTGCAGCCTTTATTTAATCACAACATCCTTTGTACTTGGGTTGAAGCAGGAGTCCCTTCCAGATGGGAATTGGTATTTCGGGACCTGTCGCGGGACCAGTCTGGTTTAAGCAATAGAGATTGGGCTAGAGGCCTGGGGAAAGAGACCCGGGGTAATGGATCACTTACTTTGGATCCTCTTTCAGATACGGGTCAGCATAGGCAAAGCCCAGTGCGGCATTAGACGCAGAGACTGCGTCCATCTGTTTGGGGTCTTCGCAGCTTCCTGGGCATCCCAGGTTTATCCTGGTGAAAGATGCAGAAACTATGTCCATCTGTCCGCCAAGCTTACCAGAAAACCCAGGTTTCTCAGAATTGTATGTTTTGCTACGTATCTTTGCTGTGTTTTAGAAATTTAGGACAAAATGGGTTTCCCATAGTATACATTAGTATGAGTATGATAGTCCCATCCCCGGGTATCGCAGCACTGCAATAATTTGGTATGTTTCTACGTGCAACCCAGGAGTTTATGAACTACTGCAGTATGTGTATCCCCTGGTATGCATTAGTGTCAGTAATATGGTCTTTGCTATGGGTATCCCAGGGCCTTAATAATTTGGTATGTTTTTCTAGGCATCCCAGAAGTTTATGAACTTAGGTCAGGGTATCCCATGACCTTAATTCTTGTTAATATAAGATATGTGTGGAATAACTGCTTATATATAGTAATTAACCTTCCATTGGGGAATCTCGTCTGTTTAAAGAAGGAAGTCCTGGTGGTCTGCTTTACATAAGATGTATTATCGTTATTGGGTTAAACCTCCATGTTAATTATCCAGCAGGGTAACCCTGTTATGCCTGATTCTGCAAGGAATCCATTTGTGGCCTTTCAGGCCTCATTCACACACACTTGTCGCCCTTGTGACCCACTTTATAGAACGGGGGAGGGGGGCGTGGGGCGGGGCGGGGGAGTGTAGTGGGAATGCAGATAAAGGTTACCAAGGTCACTGTCAGAGGTCACAGGAGGACCAGCCAATCAGCGAGGAGGATCGACATCACATGGCCAGGAGGACCAATCGTTGATGAGGAGTATCTCTCTCGACCAGACTCCCTTGAATGCAGTTGTATTTATCGTCAACAACCGAAATCTAAGGTCATCTGCCTGTTAGCGTTAGAAACCTCTTCCGCCCCTAATAGGAGTGTTGACCCTGGTATAGTAAATATCATTTTCACTTCAAGGTCAAGGTCATACTTAGTGTTCAGAGGTCATACCTTAGGGTTTATATTGCTATGCATTGCCGTGTTCATGTTATTCCTTTGTACTTCTGATAATTATGTAATGCACTCATACTGGTACATGCAAAGAGCTATATATTCTTAAAATATTTATATAATATTGTCTAATGAATTATAAAATCTATATACATTTATTTGATAATGTTGTTCATGTCTGTTGATGTTAATTTATAGTCCAATGTATAAAACTCCTAACCATATGTGTAATACCAAAATTTGAAAAATATTTTTTTAACAAAAATAGACATATTTTGGAAAGGTAACGTATTATTCGTGACATATTGAATCAGTTAACTCTGGGGGTAGTTGTATTATAATTATGTTAATTATTTAACTGTGTATTGTCCAATATCATTATTTTATAACATAAAAACATCATATATGTTGATATAATTTTTGATGTTCTAGTAATTTCAAATAGAGTAACGTAAGTTACGGATAATACATAACATTTCTTCACCTAAAATGATATGAACATATGATAATTTCAATTTTAAATACATAAACATATGTAAATGTCTTGTTTATTATGATTAATTGAACAATTGGCATGTTTTTAATATATTAGCATAAATGGTGAATTAAATGAAAATTTGCATGGTAACGTATTTTAAATCTCTGTAACTCGTTAAAGCCCCAACGGAAACTTGCAAACTTTTGTCTGTGAATGCCAACTACCATAAGGTTTAAGAAAATCATAGTGTTGAAAATCCCCCCCCCGGGGGGAGCAGGGTCAATTGTCAGCTCAAGGTCTATAAATCTACATTTTGTAATTCCTCAATTAGTCTTTTGGCACTTTATGTTACGCCTCGCAACAATAACACATGAAATAAACGTATAAAATGACTCATTCTTTGCTTTACCTTTACAGTTTGAAATATTTCGTCTCGAAATAACGTCTTTATGTTTGTTATATACAGTAGAAACTCGGTTATGTGAAAAGTCCGGCTATCCTGAAGACATCCCGGAAACACTTGCACAAAAGATCTTTAAGTCGAGTTTCGGTTATCTCAATCCCTTGGAATTCGAGATGCCGGGTTTCATCTGCATTTTAGAAATAATTCAATAATAAAAAATATAGACCATTAATAGAGGTACACACCATATACATATGCACGTATTTAGTAAGAAAAGTATCAAATAATTGTTTTTCCTGTTTTTGTTTGTACAATGTAACTAAAAAGTCTCTGAATAGACTTTCCTTGCCCATTCAGTCACATTCATTTTCAAAATCAAACCAATCCTTATATCTGAAAGTTTAGTTAAAACTCAAATATACACAAATGATAATGATAAAGTTTTTATATCTATCTCTTCACGTCTCCCTCAACAAAATGTGTCATACAACTTTCCATTGCCTATTGGTAGAGGAGAAATCCACTGAAAGAGTTCATCTTCCAACTGTCTTGCCATAAACTATAACTAGAACTTCCATAGACACATTTTACCCAAACTTTTTCTCCCGATTTCACTCTTGCAGTTGCTGAAAACGAGCCGCAGGTGTGGGAGTCCTTGTCATAATTTGATGATCTAGCTATCTGTTTCCCTGCCAAAACCAATGCTATGGGCGAATCCTTCTGCTTATATGTACAAAAATTGACAGTGAATTGAAACATTCCCCCGACAGGTGCCGTAAAGACACCCGTAGAAGTGTCATAGCCTGATCCCTCGTTCGTGGTGATGCTATCAAATATGATGATCTTGTCAGTCACATGAAGAGAGACATCTGATACGTGGTGAGCAAAGAAAGCAACAGATGGCCGTGTCATCTTCTCTGCATATGAAATTATAATAAACCGATATCATTACATTATTGATTACCTATAAAATGTTTTAAAACTGTAAATACACTTTTGTACAATTGTAAATGAAAATACTTAAAAACAATATAATTGAAGATTAAAAAAAATCTCAAAAAACAATGATTTGTATTTATTTTTATTTTATTTTTTTGCATACTTTAAATATTTTATTGCGTCTGTTATAAAAGCATAAAAATATCATCAAACAAAAATTATATATGTTCAAATTATAACTTAAAAAAGCAAGGTAAGTTACATAAACATAAATGGAAAAGTACCTGATCAAACCACAATTGTAGTTCTTAATGTATTTCTAAAATTCTGAAACTCATATTAATTACTAGTCTATCTTATCAGTTATGTAACATTTCCGAGTCAATCAAAATACATAGCAAGATAATGTATTTGTTTTATTGTAGTGACATGTGCGTTCACAGTAAAAGTCTAAATCAAAACATAATTATATACAAAGCACATGGCCAAGTGACCTATACTACATCTAACATAGGTACATATGAAAATGTAGCTTAATGTTATTACATGTATAGTATTTGCAGCTGCATAATTCTAACATTCTATATTAAATGAATGTTTAAAATTTCATTTAACTAGATAAATATCTATTTAAAGAATTTATATCCAATGGCATACAATAACATTACATTACCTTCTATTTCCTCGATGTCCCGGATCTTTTGTTCCATTACTTCCGTAATATTGTTTCTCAAATCTTCAAATCTATCTGTCATATCGGCAACTGTCTTCTTTATGTCGTTTAAAGTGTTCAAGACAGTTTCCTGAGTTTTCTTTATCTCAATGTCTATTGTTTCTACTCTAATTTCCGTACGGATCATCTTCTCCAAAAGCTGCTCTTCGTAAGCAAATTTAGAACACATTGGTTCTTTTGCAAAAGAAACATTGAAGACATAAATTTGAAACAAAAAAACTAAAGCGAAATTTGCTGAAAACAACATCTTATTTGAAGATTGAGGAACACTAGAAAAGTTACTCCACGCTTTCAATAATCTCTTTCTTTATACTTTTGAATTCCACATCTTTCCATTACTTCTTAATCTCGAAAATAAAGGGTTTTCAAAAAGTAGTGGTAACAGAAATGTTTACTATTGAATTCACTCTCTGAAAACCGTTTTTACGGAAATATATGTGATTACCGGACTGTGCCATGGCGGTAACCTTGACCAATTAAAACCGATTCTAAATTTGGCTATTTGTTGCTTGTCATTTTGTTTTATCACAACGTATTTTTTGAGATGTTTATGAAAGTTAACTTTGCAAACAGTACCATTGAGGTTTTTGTCATTATATTATATAACGGAACGTGATATTTTTAAACGCATGTGTATATCTAGGCATCGCAAATTAATAAGCTCATATATTTCCAACGAACATAAAGCTACCATATTATATTGCATGTTTACGTGAGGAAATTGTGTTTTTTTTTCGTTCGTTGTAAAAAGTAAAATGATTTTTGTTCATTAAAGTGACATCACTTTTGAAAGGACTGGTCGACACCATTGCCTTATATTTGGACTGAGTTTATTTTTTGTTACCTGTGAGTCCATTCATATTATACGCAGCATGTTTTAATGATATGCAAAGCAATGATAACTTTTTTTCTTATTTGTTAAAGATACTGTTTGACTAAAAGATTTACATTAGCTCATGAATTTATAAAAACGTGATACAAGAATGAAGTAATTAAGCAGTCAAGAATAATTGTAGCCAGCAGTCACAACAATATGTACATTGTATGGAGAAAATGTCCTGAAATCATTAGAACGAATAAACTTATATAGCACTGTCACACCCTATATAGCTCCCTTCGGATATAGCTCTTCGTGGAGATATATTCGGTCCTGCGGAGCTATATTCTCCGTATATTACTCCATTGTTAAAACTGGAGCTATAAATGGAACACCTGTAGCCTTGTTCCGTATATAGCTCCTCTCGGTGTATTTATGAAACATGGACCACTTGGCTTATTTAGGACATTTCGGTTTATCGCGTTTTTAAAGATTAGATAGTATACAATTATCGACTTTTTTATAGGTTGATATCAGGATTTATCAACCCGAAAAGAGTTATATTCACTGATCCGAAGGCGATGTGGATATAACTTTTTGAGGGTTGATAAATCTTGATATCAACCTATGAAAAAGTCAATAATTGTTTTATTACATGAATAAATGTAAAGTCAGTCTTGTTATTACAATTGTAACTTTAATAAAGAAATAAGGAATAAATTTAGACCAAATCAGGTTGATATTGGTTTTCCAAGCACCTACTTCAATCTATTTTTATTTTCGTACTATTTATAACCCAAGATAAGTTGATATGATATGTACTCATTACTTTTCGAACCGTTTTCAGCCAATCAGAGAAACAATAGAATACAGTCATGTAATAATGTAAAATATTTCACACATGATGCCTTTATTCTAATGCAAGGGTTATTACATGTACTAGTACTAAACAACTATTTGCCAGTCAACATTTCGTCAAGTCCGACAAAAAAATAAAATCTTCAAGTACACCTAATTAACGCTTGTTCCAAATCTGATAATTCTGTCATATAGAACAGAAGAAAAGTGCCTGTCATTATGATCAGGAATGTATTTGGACTCGAGGGTCATAATTGCTAGACGAGATACAAAACTTAAAACCCATGTTCCTAACTTCAATTGCCAGTTATTATTTTCCTTGTACATGTTGGTGTTTCTTGGTCTAATTGTACCCGTTGTCGGGACTCTGCACCTAAGCACTCTCGCTTTCTAGCTAATACATACGTACGAAATCAAATCTATAAATCCCACTTATCTCCAAAGTAGTGTGGGAAATTGTATTTCCAAATGACACTCTGTGTATTACTCGAACAGTACTGTTGTAGTATTTTGATTTTTTCGATGTATAGGGAGTCACTCAAGGAGCTATATACGAACACGTGTTTCGAATACCGCTCCCCGGGGAGCTATATCCGAAACGAGCTATATAGGGCGTGACATAGCACAGGGGTTCGTGACATTGTATAAGATCTGTTTAGACTGTAATATGGACTATATCATAACAGGCTCAATAAAATGTTACGAACCCACTGCGGAATATGGCGGATTCTGAGCTTAAAGGTAGTGAATCACGGATTAGACAAGTTGAATCATTTTTTTTTGTAATTCGATTCCATCAAAGAGTTTATAAGGCAGGGTTTCCTAAATATCATTATATTATTCCTTCCAGCAGCTATTTAGCTGTTGTTAGTCTATTTTGTTTTGAGTGAGTATATATTTAAGAATATTTTTAATTATGTAAGCAGGGTCAGTCAATCATACAGTGTTATATATGCAACGTTTTCAAGGCATTCATAACATAAACTCGATACGTTTCTGATCTTTCACTCACATCAGACTACGTCACAACATTTGAGACACCTAAATAGTATTTTAACAGACAAATATAATACGACTTGCTTCCAAAGGTTCTTATAGATTTGATCATTACATATCCACTTTCTGCAGATTCTTCTCGACCTGTGATTATGAGGGAGAGGGTATTATATATTCCAATAGGCACCGTCCCCCAGTTGCGGCGTTTGATAGTAGAGTTCCGCCTGAGTCTGCTATTATTTTGCTTGGCTGCAGTCTTTGCATCTTACAGATTTTATGGTCCGAATCCTATCCTTTAATATCAGGCGCCAAACAACCCGGCAATCGGAAGCCATTCTTTAACTAGGCGGCAACTCAATATCCGTAACAGTCAAAACAGATTTCAAAGGGGATCGAACATTCGACATCCCTTTTCCGTGTCTGAACAACTAGGCCACAGTGTATGCTTTACAAAGTAAAAATCCACGAAAGTTCTACACTACTGCCTGATTAGTTTCAACAGGAACTGTCTGTAAGGTAGGTTAGAAGTTTTAAATGTATTACTTATTGAAAGACCCTTGTATGAAAACATAAGCTTCAAGACTTCATGTAGATGTAATATTTTATATAATTTTGCTCAGCGTGCCTGTCATCATGTTGTTCCCGTGCATAATTTATAAAGATTAAATCAACAGATGCAAACTCTGGGCTAAAGACAAGTTTCTCAAAACAGAAGCTATTTCTCGTGGGAAATACTATTAAAATCACACCCAGCGTCCTTGAATAAACAAATATTTGTCTTGTATTTACATTTTATCTCAGCGATCATCTAGTTTTACAGCTTCTGTGAATTAGACATAATATCCAAGAGGTTTACATGTTAGGTTTCAATTGCATATAGTCACAGGCATTCTGTAATATTCATAATTGTGGGATTTTCCTCACATTTAGCCAGAAACTTGTAAAATACTCAAAATTTCTCAGAAACATTAGATTGCTTGATTCTGACACAAGTGTTATAATTGTAAACATTACCTGTACGAAAAAAGGATCTGTTTTACAGCTGTAAAACGTCTGTAATAGACCTGTATTTTGAAATTACAACTGTAAAAGACCTATAAGTAGAAAAATGATCAGAAATACAGTTGAAAATTTCAGGTGTAAAATATGAAGGTCTTAATTTACAGCTGTAAAATTTTACTGTTGAAAGTTACAGCTGTAAAATGGTCATGTCTCAGAATTACAGCTGTAACATTTTTGGAGGGAAACATGAGTATTGTCAGCCATTTTTAATGCATTTTGGCGGGACATAACTGAAATTCTCACAGACATCACATCTTAAAAAGTTTGGCATTTAAAGCGGTTTAGAGTAAGTACAGATGTTTAATTATCTATTATAGTTGTAAAATGACATGTATAAATACATACATTAACTATTTACTCTATACTAGAAGCCGATAAGTTTAAAAGAAATAATTACAAGATTGTCATATGTTTTCATGACTGACAAGGAAAATTATATAAACAAGATCTGCATAATTATGTTCTACTTTGTATCCTTCTCTTGAATTTTGCTGATGCTATGCTGTAATCATACCACATGTGACATATACTTTACGTACTATATCATTTATATATTTTGCCATTTTCATAGTAATTGCTACCTTATCTAGAGAATTGCAATTCATCCTAAAACTTTTTGCACCGGTCTACTTTCGTCCCTTAAAATAATGACCTCTTTTTCAACACCTAATGTTTTTACAACTGTAACTTTTGCATTTTTACAGCTGTAACTTTTTTCATTTTTACAGCTGTAACTTTTTTTTACAGGTGTAGCTCATTCACATTTTTTAAACTGTTTTACAGTCGTTTGACAGCTGTAAATTGAAATCTACACCTGTAAAATCAATGTTGTTATATAAAATCTACAGGTGTAAACTTGGAATAAGCATGACTGTTATTTTGAACAAAAATACAGGTCTTTTACAGCTGTAAAATTTCGTACAGGTACCTTTTTATCCAATCAACCTATATGTCATTGAACCTAAGGGTTTCCCTACACTTTCTTCAACCAATCCAAAGATACTGTACAGTAATAGCATCTGAGACCAGCATATTTAAAGCAAACTCATAGAACTGTTTTCTTTCTGATTCTTCCAACATAAAAGCTGCCTGGACCATAGTTATGGTCATTTTGATTAGCATGCACCTTTGATTTATATTTATATTGAGTTTTCTAGCAACATGGAAAATAGAGTCTGGATATGTAATGAAGAAAATTAATTGATACGATGAAACAATATTATCAACTTTAAATCCCTTTAGTATATTGTGCAAGTCTAAATCACAAGTAGTTTTGATTAATTTATTTCTATGGTAAAGACAGAGCTTGTTTTACAGCGACTTTAATGCTATACATCAATTTTGTGCTACTTATTTTTTGCAGCATTTTTATGTGCGATTATCGTCGACGTAGCCAGACAGGGGACCAGGTGCAATTGCATCATGTGTTCAGTAAAGTTTGCAAAATTTATACTGTCATATCTTATTTTACAAGAACAAAATACGTACCATGGTGTACACAAACATGAACAGTAAATTGTTACAATCGGCGAAGGTAACGGTGGATATGTTGAATCCTGATACCTCAATAGTTATTGCTGATGAAGATGGTCTCAGTAATGACATAACATCAATTATCGTGTATGTCACATGACGCATTCAGAAAGTAACGAAGGCTTTGAATAAACCTACAGCTAATGTTTATGTCCCTTTAAGTCTTTTCCTGGTGGTTAGCACCAGAAATAAACAAAGACTGAGGGCAAGCCGCTTTCAATGGTAGTATTCGCAATTACTGTTTTTATATGCCCGAAAAGAAGTATTATGTTATACACCTGGTGTCTGTCTGTCCGTAGGTTAGTAATTTCATGTCCGCTCTGTAAATTTTGGACCCCTTGAAAGATTTTAAAGAAACTTGACATAAATGTTCACCACATCGAGACGACGTGCAGAGCACATGTTTCGGATGGGTAGATTCAAGTTCAAGGTCACATTTTGGGGTCAAAGGTCATGACATTATTTTGCGTCCTCTCTGTAACTTGTGAACTACTTGAAGGATTTTGAAGAAACTTCACAAAAATGTTCACCACATCGAGACAATGTTCAGAGTGCATATTTTGGATGGTTGGCTTGTAGGTCACATTTGGGGATCAAAGGTCATATGTGTTTATTTCATGTCTGCATTGTAACGTTTGAACTGCTTGAAGGATTTCAAAGAAACTTGGCATTATTAACTACCACATTGAGACGACATACAGAACGCATGTTTTGGATGGCTCCCTCTATTGTCAAGGTCACACTAAAGAGTCAAAGATCATATGACTTCTTTGAAACTCCTGAAGGATTTTGAAAAACTTGACACAAATGCTCACCACACGACTTGATTAAAATGTTTCGGATGGCTGGGTTTATGGTCAAGGTCACATTTTTGGGACGAAGGACATATACTATCAAAAATACCTTCGGGCGTATATTGCTCTGCATTGCGGTACTCCTGTTGCTTTTGCATTTGCAAATTGTTGTACACATTACAAAGTTATATGTTCCAAAATATTACTCCCTTGCCAGGTAAAAATAAAGAATTATGAATTTATTGGGTATATGATGGGTTCTTTTGAAAACTAAAGTTGTGCTAAAAATTTTGTTAATTGTGAATACTACTACAATTTACAAAGGCCATGAAAGAAATCCCATCATAAGTAGTCTATATTGATTCTATATACAAATGATACAGTATTAAAAAGTATCCAGACAAGGAGTGTCAACTTGTAGTACTCATTTTAACATTATACTCCAGAGGAACTGGCATGTGCTATTTGTTTTGTTTCAACATGTAAGATTTGTACATTTATTAGATTATATTTACTTTAAGTGCCTTATAAGAAATCTTGTGCTCCGAACACAAGGTCTCACTTCTAGGTATAAGGGCAACATAGTCCATTTTTAGCTTTACTATTCAAAGAATAGTCTAACAGATATTTTACTCACTCTTAAAGTTTTAGATGCAAGTTACTGTCTCCAAATAAAATGCAGATATTGAATTGAAACTTTACATGTATCTTCAGTGTTATAAAACTAGGTTATAGCATCAAGTCCCATACCTCTGACATACATTATGTCCCCTGTGAACTTAAAACGTCTGGTTAAAGTTTTGCATGCTATCCCCAAAGTAATGCAGATACTGGATTGAAACTCCATAAATATTCTAACATTTAGGATAATATTCCTGTTTCTGGGACAACAGTTCGAATAGTCGAGAATTTGCTGTCTTACGGACAGCTCTTGTTTGTGTAATTGCTAGAAAGCCATCTTGTTTGTCTGTGCTGCTATCTTGTTTTATACTAAATATTTTATTAGAGTTCTTTTAGCAATATCTTTTTTTTTTGATGTGGAAGCAATAAAAGACACAGTAAACAGAATTTGCTGGGAATTCATATAAGTTTGCTTCCATAAATTCACAGACATTGTTAATGTAGTGTCACAACATTGGTCCTATTCTTCTATGTGTTGTGAAGTGCTGTTCAGCCATCTGTATTAAAAATAATTGTTTGTTATATACCTTAGTCTATACAAACCTTCAGTTCAGCTGTAAGAGCAGATTGACATCAAATAAAGAGCAATGATCAAAAGGAAACAACACAAAGACGGTAACTAACACAAGTATTTATGTCTGCCCTTTGATGGGGCAAAACGTCATGAGTATTTTTGCCTTAAAGACCAGAGCAGATCAAAATCCGCTTGCAGTCCAAACGTGCTATTCAGTCACAGTTAATACCCAACTGACAAATGAATGGTACTGTCTCGGTTGACATTTTTAGCAGTCTATTTTAGCAGGGTAAAAGCTTAACACAGCAAGTCCCTCTGTCGCAAAACAGATGACCCGTTTCTTTAGCTCCCCTGACCCGAGGGCAAGATGAATTACTGTGATCACTTGGTGTCTGCCTTTCCGTCGGACCATGTATAAAATCCAAAGAACAACAGTTTTCAACATGATGGGGCAATTGAGTATGTAACTGTACTGTAAGCTCATCTAAGTCTGCTTGTTTGTACATCAACACCTTATTATAATACGTTTGCCATTGAGTGTATGTTTTTGTCTGGAGCCTGTACTGTCACTGTCAACTTCCAGATACAATCGCCACTTCAGTACTTTCAGTGCTTTGATTTTGCTGAGCTGGTAATCATCAAAGACATTATAGACATGATTAATGACTGATAGCTAAAGTGCATGCACTTGGCTACATAAAGATTAAGATACTTTAACCATCTTTAAATTAGAATGACTTTCGTTCGAGAGGTGAAAAGATAGTGAACAATTCTTTTTAAAATGTGTCTGGTCCCTAGCACAAAAACACCGCATTTTACAAGCTCACAGCAAAAATAGCCGTATATAAAGAAGTATAACTGTAATAAGGAACTGTAAATTTTTTTTTTTTTGGGTGGGGGGGGGGGGGGGGGGGGGGGGGGGGGGGGGGTTGGTAACAATTATAGATCATTTTCCAGTAATATCTTAAAAATTCAGGAATAAGAAAATTTAATTCGTAGTATCAATTCATTACAAGGAGAACCATCTTTCTGAATAGAACTTTATTTTTCTTAAAAATCTGTTTTCAAAACTGACCACTGCATTTTAAACATTAAAAAAGCAACAACTACATTTTGCCATTTTGATCATACATAAAAGTAGAGCAAAGAGTGGACAAGAATATTTTTGTGACAGCCATCTATTCATATGGTATGTGCCTTCTTTTTGTTAGCGCTCTCAAAGTTTGATATTCATAATAGTACCTTTGGCTCTTAACACAGGTAACACTGCAACACATGCAACGTTGATATTCGATAATTTCATTTATGCATGTACAAAAAGCCTTCAGCATAGTACAATAAGTACTTTAGTACTTTATTTATATTCAGTAAAACATGTCCCAGTGATACTTCTTGCACTTAAAAAATAATATAAGAATCTTTCACCGGTTGGAGGTGCGGATGGAAATATCTGGCTGGAGTTAAACTGTTTCGGCGGTAAAAAGGTTCTTCCAGATTATCGCGCAACAGTTACACGAGAGCAAGATGTTTCCATCCGCACCTTCAACTTCTGACAGATTCTTTTTCTTGCATATCGTATTCTTAAATTGATACAAGAAACAGAATAAAACAAATGGTTTCCTTTTAAGCACTATTTTATTACAGCAGCGTATGAATTTACGCATTCAGTCATAAATTTCAGGACCTGAGACATCTTACATCCCGGGTTGAAAGAGGAGTTTTCCAGCACCGGCAAAAACGCGGGAAAAATCCTGCCTAGCATGCAAGAAAGATTTTTTCTTGCCTAGTATTGAAAGAATGTCTGACTTTGCCATGCCACACTGAAATATCACCATTTAAGCCCCATAAAATACTGAGAAATAATTATTTTAAAATCAACAATAGCAACCGGTTGTATGGGTAAAATAAAGCTACCGACTGAATAAATAGGATATCAAAATTTAAGTGCATTTTTACTGGCAAAGGTCATTGGTCAATGATAATTATTCAACTGTAAAATGAATACTATATACTGGTATATTTTTTAAAGAAAACATGTCTCACCAAACTTTGAGAAGAAATGTAGAAGCAGTGAATAAAAGGACCATAATATTTTTGAAATAGGTAGGTTCTACTAGTAACAAATACTTGTTTAAAGAATAGCTCACAGTTTTCTAACATCCATAGCTTAGCGTATGAGGAAAGCATCGAGGACACTTGTCATATTTCACTATTTCAAGCTGCCCTGATTATGCCCTTGAAACGGCGTTTGGCCACTTCTTCGCTGACCGCATGCACGAACAAGGTAGAGTATTTGACAGTTTTTAGAATGTTGCGTACAATTAAAACAAGAAATATTGATGAAACAAACTCTTTATTTTCATATCAAGTATTTATTTTTTCACTGTCAGACATATTTTCTATTTTTTCACTGCAGTGAAACATAATTTCTATATTTTCACCGCTTTTCCAGAACTGTTTTGATATCCATGAGCAGTGATTTCGGGATACATTTCTGTGAAATTATTTCAACATCTGACCAGTGGTTTAGGCTTTGCAAGTTTATGTTCTATTTTCAGCTCTTTAAATAAAGCTTTAGTACATAAAAGGAAAATATTTATCAATATTGGGATCATCTAGGAAAGGCGTGTATTAAATTATTAATGGTTTAAAAACAGATGTTGATAGAAAGCAAATTTAGCTCTGACGATCACGTTTATTGACAAATTGGAATAATTTGAGCGACATTATTAAAGACTCAGTCACGCAATGAACATTTTTTTCTGAGAAGTTATTTTTAAATAGAGCAAGTAGGCCTAGTTGTTTGGAAAATAATAGTGATAACACAAGTACAAATTCTTTTGGAATTGGGTCAGTGGTTTCTGACAATAATATAATATATAATATATAATATTTTTGAAGTTTTCTTTCCGTTGCATTACCATAACTCTTCATTTAAGGGATTTCTTTGAACAATGTTGGCAGGCGATCATTCAAGAGGTTCATCAGCTTCCATTAATTCATTTTAGCCTTACGGACGGTGGGAATACAGAAAAAAAACGCGATCAGATGTGAACAGAATGGAGAGAGCGTTTTCAATCGCCCTTTTCCTAACAAGATTTTTTCTATCTTTTAACGCGCTTCCGTAAAAACTATTACGGGTACAAGCACGATTTTTTTTTCATGGAATTTTATGGGGCTTCAATAGCCGTGTACATTGAAAATTTCAACACAACTGGTTTTCATATACCTGATTTACACTGGCGTTATTTTATCGTAAGCATGGACGTTCCAAGTAGGAAGGAAACTAGGTCGTACATAAAGATGCGTTGTTCTCTGAATATACCAACCAAGCTTTTTTATAATTTATTTGTAATAGGCATAGCATGATATACAGATTCATGCTAAAACGGCATAGGTATACACAAAACGAATTCAATTATTATTATACTGTATGGAAATTTCATGTTAGAAGATTGTAGTAACATCAATAATTCATCTCTAGAGTAGTCAAGTGAAATACTATCTATAAAGGTATAATTTGTCATGTTAAACAATATCTAAATAATAAAGAATAAATACATAAATAACCCCTTTTCAGAATTGAAGCATATCCTCGCAGTCTACTTTGCATTCCTCTATCAAATTTAAAAGAGAGATGCAAGCATTGAGGAACCCTTTCGGCATCTTAAGTGTAGCCTTCTAAAAGACAGAGTAGTTTTAAGTAAACTGATTTAAGAATACTAGGGTCAAAGTAAGGTAAAAAAACATCTTAAATCCACTTTGATTATATCATTTGATAGAGCCAGCACAAAGTATTGCGTTTTGCTTCCTGATATGAAAAAGAAATGTTTGTCTAACTAATGAGGTCAAATGGTATTACTCCAATGACATTGGAGTGATATATATAAATGTGAAGTATACAACTACACTTGATATTTAGACCCAAATATGTTTCAACTTTAATATTCCTATCTGAAACAGAAGAGAAAAATAGTACATTCAACCAATGCATTATGTTGACAGGTCCAAGGGGAAGAACTCTGTTAGGCTTACACAAAAAGCTTACGGTGTTTCCACTAGCTTGCTTATGAATATGTAGACAGATGTGCAAAAGACCGACTGACATTATCGTCTCTAAGTACATCTCAAACTCTGTATGAGTGGGTGTAGATGACTTGTAAATTGTTAGTATTGGGCACATTTCTAGCATTACCTAATCATTTTGTGTACACGTATATCAGATATTGATAAGCAATCTGTTCATAGCTTTGCTTCTTTTTAAAGAGAAATAAAGGGGAAAAAAGGGCCTAGTGTAGCCGAGTGGAAGGGTTTTTCCTATGTATATCTAGTACCCAAATGAAAAAAAGATGTTTGTTTCAAAAGGATGGGTTACCAGCCAAGCTTATTTTGCAAGAATTTAAAACTGTTTAGGGTTATTCATTATCACCCAAAGCCACTGTTTATAGGTAGGAAAGGGTATTTAATAAGGGCAAATCTAGAGTCCAAGATCGACCTCGAATAGGGCGCCCTAGAACGTCAGCATCCTCTGTTCTTGTAGACCCGAGCTATACAGTTTCCCAAAATAACTACATCAATGGGCATTTCATTGGAAAGTGTGCATGAAATTCTGACTAAACACTTAAAAGTATCAAAGGTGTGTACAAGATGGCTACTGCATTTTTAAATCAAAGAGCAAAAGGTCCAAAGGGTGCAAATTTTTTTTCCAAACATCTGTTAAAATGTAGATGAAAGGAGGTTAAAGGAACCTCCTCAAAAGGTGGATAAACAACAAAGAGTGACTTAGGAAAGGGCAATAATGACTAGTTTTTGCAAAAAGAAGTCGAAGTTGCAAACGGGTTCTTTACATAATTTTCTGCAATTCCAAAGAACTTGTTGTGTAAGTACCCAGTGCACCTGGAAGATATATTACTAGAAAGTTTTACAGGAACAAGGTTAAACGTCGCACACAAAATACATTATATTGGAACTAATTCAAGTTATTTTCTAAAATTCCGGAGTTAACATTCCATTGCCAAACTCTTAGTGTCTTACCAAAACATTTATGCTACAAACATTTTGCCTTTAGTTCTCTGTAATTAAATGAAACCTCCCGCACGTTAGTTTGAGGTTGATTGACTAGACATAATAATTAATTCTTCAGAATAACCTCTTCTTGACTTGCGGGTTAAACTTGACAATTGAGAACGAACTAGAAGCTCCCCTCGTGAGAGAATATTTAACCTTTAGCCTGCTGGCGACAAGTTATTCTGCCTTTGCGACCAGTGCAGATCAAGATCAGCCTGCACATCCGTGGAGTCTGATCATGGTCTGCACTGTTCGCTATTCAGTCAGTAAATTTTCAATGAACACCTCTTCGATTAATAAATGGTATGGCCAAAATTGAATGATGGATCAGTACATTGTAGAAATTTAGTAGGGTAAGGGTTAAAACTTCAGCTAGGGGCTTGAATCTGCAGCTATTTTTACGCGTGAATTTTTTTAAAACATAATTACATATTCATCTAATATATATGATATAGTAGTTTGTATAATCAAAATCAGTGAAATGTTTCCCTAGTCGTTTCTCTGCACAGCTTAAAAGGGCTTCAAAACTGCTATATACGGAACAGAATAATGGTAACAGTGAAGTATAAAGCGTGTACTGTGAAGTACGTATGATATGTGAACCATGAAATGTGAACGATGAATTATGAAGTATGAAGTGTAACATATGAAGTGTGAAGAATGAAATGTGAACTTTGAAGTTTGACCTATGATGTATGAACTGTGGAGTATGTATTGTGAAGTGTGATGTATGAACTGTGCGGACACTGCCGAGCTTTTGAACAATTCAATTACCTTGACAGAAAACCATTAACCATTTTTTTGAAAAAGTCCCTTTCTAGTGTTCCGAAAAGGGTTTAGAGAAAAACATTCTCATGATAAATCCTATGCCTAAATCGGAAATATAAGAGAATATATCTAACGCCAAATTTCGTTCATTTTTTGTGTTATAATTTCAGGTAACTATATAATTAACATAAATGTTAATATTCGTATAATCTAGTGATATATAAGCACCCCACTAAAGGTGTTCAACATTAAACTGTCTTCAAATAATTTGCGAGAAGATGCTCCAGATGTACATTTTACCCAGACCTGTTCTCCTGACTTCACTCGCACTATTGCTCCAAGCGAACTGCATGTGTAATAATTTTCGTCATAGTTTGAATCTTTCGCAATCACGTTACCTGCCACTACCAAGCCAATGAAAGAATGTTGTCTGTAATATGCACAGACATGAACAGTGAACTGGTACAATCCCCCGACAGGTGCCGTGAAGATCCCAGTGGAAGTAGAGTATCCTGACCCTTCGTTTGTGATGGTGTTATCAAATACAATGATCTTGCCAGTGGTGTCAAGGGACGTATCTGTCACGTGGTCCGCATAGAATGCGACGGGCGGCTTCTTCATATTTTCTGCAATGATGATATGCAATAGTATTAGAACAATGCAAACTTCTGGTTCACATTTAAAAGTGTTTGTTGTCATTAATTCAGTAATAAAGTAGAAACACAAGGGAATGTAGCGGCTATATTTCTAAAAATACTTTATAAAGCATTATCTTTAATTAGTTTACTATATGTTAAACATGTGGATTGCATGAACGTGGAATGTGAAATATGATCAGAACATACATCACGTATCGTTATAAATGACAAGTACTGAAATATAACATTGAAAAATAGTTATGGCCTGTAATTTCACACCGAAAATATCAAAAAATATATATGGGTCGTTACATGAGAAAACCTGTATTAGTGACATGATATAATTATTGCGTGATTAGAAGTTTAAAATAATGGAAAATCCTTGTTTTCCTTATGTTCATGCAGAAACTAGAAACAAGTATAACGCATAATTTGTTGCACAAATGACTTGAAAAATGCACGTCATGCACGACGACGTCATGTTGCTTTCATGACGTTTTTAACGTGACGTCTCAAAATGCATTTGGTGGCTTACTTATAAGTATTGAAATAGTGAAGATGTTTACTTCAAATTTTCAAATTTGGAAGGTAAAAGAGTTTTTTTTCATGAATATTTTATTATCTGAATTTTGATTTTTTTTTTACACTTATACACGTTTTCTCATGGAACGGCCCATATCTATTTATATTTCACTGGTAGTATTTGATTGGAAAAGAAAGTAAACTTGTGTATTTTAATTTCCTGCTTTTCAGTGGATTATTGAAATACTACATTAAAAGAAGTACATTCAGTTGCAATAGAAGATATATTGTAATTAGACGGACATTTTTAATAAAATATATTTCAATGACAGCAAAGACATACATAAAATATTGCGAAAACATTAAAATGTACGCAACTTTATACTTAAATGTAAATGTAGAAATCTATTTAATATAATATTATGTCATAGAATTATCTTACTTTTTCGTACATGAAAATTTGGTCATTATATTGCGACGTCTTAATATTGTGAGCGAAACAGATATAATTTTGTATAGTTGTGTTAAACCATTGCAGAGGAGAATGGCGTATTTTGTAATTTTTGCTGCTTCGATGATAAAAATGTTTTCTGCAGTTCAAAATGGCGATATTTGTTTACTTTTTGGCACACAAGAGGACAAAATATCTGCAGCAAGTGCGTTTATATATTTCAATCTTTCAAACGAAAAAGCAAAGTTGGTGCACACATAAATTACCTAATTTCGGTTTTTGGTTTGCCATGTTTATCTTTGTTTCTAACAAGTTATCGAAGGTACGTACTGTGCCAGTTATTGTAGTGTGCCATTTCAAACTTGGGGAATATCATAACCATGCACGAATATGTAATTCCTTTACAAAACAAATAACTTTAGGAATATTTACACATTTCTCGGAGTACATAATAATGCAAATAAAAATTAATATATGTAAGTTCTAAAACCTCGCCTTAAAATTATGTTTTGGTACAAGCCATAACGACGACGTTTTTTGTTGCATGATTGTTCTACCGAGTTGTATTATTTCGTGCAATATGTTAATATGACAAAATGAAATTTGTCAGCTTATTACAATGGTAAACTTAAAAAGCAGTATAAGTCCTCTAGCAAGTTGTAGTATTTACACATTTTCGCGAAATATAAAATATAGCGGTTCTCTTTGATGGTAAAAGTTAATTATAAGCCGGACGTAAATGTTTCTATATAGATTTTATTGATGTTTGATTGTTGTTTTTTTTTTAAAAAAAAAAACAACTAAAAACAATAAATCAACGGATTGTTTTCAGATTGGCAAAATTCAATCGTTCTTCCAGAAGTTACACCTATTTTACTTCTATCTGTTTGATGGTAAAAGTTAATTATAAGCCGGACGTAAATTTTTCTATATAGTTTTTATTGATGTTTGACTGTTGTTGTTTTTTTTAAACAAAAAACAAACAAAAAAAACCCAACAAATCAACTGATTGTTTTCAGATTGGCAAAATTCAGTCGTTCTTCCAGAAGTAACACCTATTTTACTTCTATATTTCACGAATTCATATTTAATGGTATTAAAAATAGTACATTACCCACTTCCTGTTCTATGTCCTTAGACATTCTTTCCATCCCCTCAGTGATGTTATTCCTCATTTCTTCAAATGTGTGAGTTATATCGGCTACTGTCTTTTTTACTTCTTTTAATGTATTCAAGACCGTGTCCTGAGTTTTCTTAATTTCATTTTCTATAGACTCCACCTTTATTTCTGTGCGAATCATCTTTTCCAAAAGCTGTTCCTCGTAAGAAAATTTTGAACACACTGGTTCTGTTGCCAAAACAATTTTGAAACTGCATATTTGAAACAAAAGAACAAACGCATAAATTGCCGATGGAAACATTGTGTCTTAGACTATCTTGAGAACACTAGACAAGTAAGTGTACGCTGACGGTGACTTTTATACCTGTTCATGCTAAAACCACGCGTAACTTGACAATGAGGGTTATTCAAGACGCTGTGGTAACAGGTCAGCAAGATATGTTTTTGTGCTTATAAATTTATATATTTGTTTATATTTAAGACTCTTAAGCTGCATTTTATGTTTAATTGCCAATAGTATATAGCAAACGTTTCAGATTGTTAAGTGCTTAAGGTGGAATGCGCCTAATTTGAAGGTGTTGGTTTCCCTTTCGACATTTTGTTTAAAATAAAATACAGCATATTCCTCACAGAATGCGTATTTTACTTTTTTTGATATTTCTGTAACTTTTTTCTCTGCAAACCTTCAAACACAACCATTGACACCCATTCTTTATGAACCGCGATTTCACGTCCGTCGGACGGTTTTCGTAAATCGTTCTGTTCATTCTACAAGAATCGATTTGCTTGTTTCTCATCATATTTTTTTAAAAAAAAAAAACGTCTTTAAAATGGTGTATAATTTGTGGAGATCATTTTAACGTAAAAGCCGATATTAACGTAAAAGTGACGTCAGAGCGACAAATATGACGTTGAGTTTTGAATAAAAAGTTTGCTTTAATCTTGTCTCATTTAAAACCCAAATGATAGAATTTGACCAAAAACTAACATGATGAAAACTATTTTCTGTGGATTGAAGGAATAAAATTACTCGGTCACCGAATTCATTTTTCCCACTGGGAGTCAGTCCATTATTGACTGTTGGTAAGCCGTGATGTAGTTAAAAATATTACCCGTCTGCCTGGCATTAAATGATAGGATTCAAGAAGTAAAGATGTGTAAGACAAATGTGTGCCATAATTCAAAACGGCTGGCCAATAATAAATAAAGACGTCACCTTTTCCTAAAGACATACAAAAAAGACAATATGTAAAATAAAATTAATGTAAGGAGGATGCAAAGCTGGTAGCCAACGTAATATTGTCAATATTTGCTAAAAGATATCTTAAAAAATTCAGTATTTATTGAATGTCCCTCTTAGAAAAACAGGAACTGAAGAATAGACCATCACTGTAGATGCCATATTTTACACATGGTATTCCAATGTGCATGCAAATACATTAGTGAAATTTCAAACAAATTTCCCTTTTAATCATGGTTTTGCAAATATGTGGAAATTATATCAACAAGCAAAGACTTGGCATCAAGGACATTTTTACTTTAAATTAGCATTCGTTATCTCTTGTAAAACATACAAAAATGTCAAATTCTTGACTACAGTATTTTTGTTTAATCTAATACTTATCTGAATTTTACATCATTTCATTGGCATATTGCCTCCGACAGGAGTAAATACAAATTATCAAAACATGTTTTTATTATTTAGACGAAATTTCTGGAGGCTTCTCTTTTATTTATCACGAAACGTTGTTTGCATTCCTGTATTCCTTTTAAGAAAAGAAACTACGTTCTGCACTGGCGGTGATGCCAATTTTTTTCTGAGAAAAAAAATAACATCATGGCTTTCTCGGAAACATTAGGGAACAATACAAATCTAGAACTTCCAGTGATTTCGGTCCGCTATACACTACACACCTTAGTCGTGAATTTTCTTAAAGTGTTTAAAAATATGAAGATGCAGGACTTCCACATATCTCATACTAAACGCATCTCCAGTTGTGTTGCCGGATTAAAACCAAAATAATCAAGGTAATAACAAATGAAGGATGAAGCGAATAAAATTCTATATGTTTTGGTTGTGTATATTTAAAGACCCACCACGACCTAGTGACCTACTTTTTTCACTCACAAAAACTTTTACTGAAATACAGGTAATATGCAAGTTTTCAGGTGGACAATTTAGGTCATTCCTGAATAAATGTGTTTTGACAACTTCATCTGCAAATTTGTTCAGTCAATCTCTTTTCAGCATAGTTTCAAAAACATAGATGAATAACTATCTTACACTGTAGAAACAAAATGTGATAGAAATTTCGCTAAATGCATTTATTTCTGTACATATTGCTACAGGTATTCAATAAAATGTTAGGACATTACACACATTGCCTAATATATGTCACTGTCGATTTGTAACTAGATACTTGTTATTTCTCATTTTCTTCATGCAAAGCATGTATAATTACCATCATGGAAACACAAAAGAATACAGTTATTTTGTGGTGCCTCTTTAATCGCTTATCGTTGATAAAGAGAGTAACCTGATGGTCAATGATACTTGTCCTTAATAGTGTTTGATTTATTTCAGGATTACCTCTCTTACACACATACAGTCGGCTTCTTTGTATGCAAGAAATTAGTTATCCTTAACTTTCGTTCATAGAAAATTTCAAGTAAGACTTATATTCCTGTTGCCTCTATATTCTTACCTTTTGTGTGAAGAAAAAAGTCTGTTTGCAAAATGTATCTTTGGCTTAACGTTTTTATACCAATATTCTAATATGACTAGCAAGGCTTATATCATCACAACGATAATATGAAATAAGGCACTGCCTCAATCGGAAATAGATCCGACTTCAACTCATCCCATAACATTTGAAAAGAACTGTCTAATGACAGCACGGAAGGACACATTTTTATTTCGAAAGTAAATATCGCATTCGGTTGTTACCGTAGAGGGACCGATCCCGATTTTCGTCGCTACGCGTATTATCGATTCCCTATCAATTTAAAGGTAGATTTTGGAATAAAAACAACACTGCCCATATTGTATTGTATTACAGGTAATTTCCGCCTCTTGGATAGGCGCACCCTCCCGGAGAGGTATATTTATTTATATGAACTGTGCTAACTAGGTGCTTCTATTTACAAGTGCACACTACGTGTATATATACCATATATCCACATTTGTACTGATATGCAAGACGTTGTGGTTCGGAAAAGTTATGTGGACGCTTATTAGGCACAAGGAAAAAGCGCATTCTTCAAAGAAATCCGAAGTCAGACGCTCTGTGCACGTGTCGGAAGTGCACATTTTTTTTTTAAATTCGATAGTATTTATCGGTATATCGCATGTTACTGTAGAGGGATCGATCCAGATTTTCGTCTTTTCGCGATGAAAATCGCTAGAATTGATTCCCTATTATATTGGCGTCACGTCGACGTGATATTTAGCGCCATATTTGCATCTTGAAAAGGCGCTTTCAAATTTGATCAAATATTTTACTTAATTGCATGTTTTAAACGAAATGTCACAACGCACAGCTGTCTTGACTAATTAACACGAACACTGAGTTGGTTATTCGCTTTGCCGAATAATTCGCCATCATAACTCTTCCGCGAGACGTATTACCATTCTCGGTCCTGACGTGTATAAACAAAGGAGCGTGACGACCTACCGTTTGGCGCCATGAATGCGCGAAGAAACAGTTCTATCATACTTGATCTAAGTTTTACAATAAACACTTTTTAGAATCGAAATATGCCCTCTTGAAATTATTACGCCCGACGTATAACCGCCAATCGTGCATAAATAGTGTTAAAACACGGTTTTACTATAAATTATTTCTTAATTGTTCTGGTCTTGTACTTCGTTAAGGTCATTGATATTTTCGACAAGTACAAAGACGTGTTTCCCTCTTAGCTGTATCAATGTTATTGAAATTTACAGCTTTAGATACATACAAACATATACTTTGATCTGATGAACTGCCAGTCCACAGTCTATATAGTATTGACGTACACTTAAAACAGTTTACATGTACAGAATAAATTAGAATACTCATAAAGACGTTAATGCTTGTGTAGCCATAGCTTCGATATCGTTTTACGAAAGAGTATGCAGACGTGGGTCTTTAACTCAAAATTCTTACTGTTTTGTACTCAGATGATTACCATGCCTGAAAGAGTATGCAGACGTGGGTCTTTAACACTCAAAATTCTTACTTTTTTGTATTCAGAGGCATAATTTTGCTATGATTAACATGCCTGAAAGAGTACGCAAACATGGATCTTTAACACTCAAATTTCTTACTCGTTTGTATTCAGATGCATAATTTTAGGTTCATATTTCTCGATGCATAGTAACTACACTCCAGTTTCATACTCGTTTACACTCACAATTGATGTACATTAGTTTGTTCTTAAGACTGGATAAAATTGAAAATATCAACATAACTGACCGCATGAACTCGAAGTCACCATTTGAAATGATATCATAAATGATATCACAGTCACATGTAACTATGGATGAGATCAATGGTTTAAAAATGAGTATGTGACCACTTTATGTGTTAACGTATATTGGGCATATCGGCAAGTCTCTGGTGATATTCTCTATTTTAACACTTAACCTGCTAAGTTTCTACAATGAACTGGTCCATCTTCCAAATGGGACAGTATCATTAACTGTTAAAATGGGTGCTTACCAAAAAGATTATGACTGAATAGCGAACAGTACAGATCATGATCCGACTGCACGGATGTGCAGGCTGATCATATTCTACACTGGTCGCAAAGGCAGAATTAACCGTGTCCAGCATAGTAAGGGTTAATCATCCATACTGTAGAAATAAAGATCAAGGAAGACCATGATGTAACTCCAGTTATTCCTGTTATGAACATCTTGGAACTACAACTGTGTCTGCTCATAAGAGACTCCGAATCAAGGACAATTAGGAATATGTAATTTCAATATTTTTAACGTGTATCAAAAAAGAAAATTCCTGTTAAGAGCCGATAATGTAAATTATAAGCCAGCCTGAAAAGAATTGTTGATCATTTTTTAAAAGTATTCTCTAAACTCAGACGTTTTAATGTTTAGTTCGAGAAGATACATTGAAAGAACAAGTCTTCAAATCTGTCGGCATTATAGCTTTGAAACTTAATTACTGACAGACTATAATTATGTTACTAATTTTGACAATGACAATAGAAAGCGCTCGAGGTAAACTGCCTTTAATAATTATAAATATATTTGTTTAACGTTTCATAAAAAGCATATTTCTCCGTTAGGGTATTGGTAAAGACAGCGGAAATGTTTTTATTGCCGCGGCCACACGTGTTCGATTCCCGACACGGGCATCGTTTTTCTAAAAAAAATATATAGAAACAAAAAACTCATATTCTAATGTTCATAATGTGACCGAACTTCAATTCTAAAGAAAGATCAGTTTGAGCCAAAATCTGGAGGTCAGTGCCTTTAAAAGCTAAACTTTTTTTCACCTACAAACATTGGAAAATACATCTTTTCCACTCCTATATTATTCAATTACAGTTCAATTCCTTATGTTCATTTTTGACAAGCCATAGGCACTTTCCATCTTTCAGATTTTCCATTCTAACTTCTGTGCTTTTGTACAGAGAAATGAAATGCTTACACAGATTTCAACTCAGTTGTAAAATTCCAGATTACCTCAATTAGTTGCATAAAAATGTGGCAGTAAACCACTGGTCTTTATGAATTCTTGACATTGATAATAATTCGAGAGGTGAAAACGAAAGAAGTCTTAGAGCTTCTTAGACCTCTTTCGCATTCACCCCTCTGATTGATAACAACCCGAAAACTAGGGTTGTGAATATTCGTATTGTACTAGACTATGGACATAGGATATAGACTGGCTCAGTTCACTACATTTAATCATACAAATGTAAAAAAAATATATGATAGACTAGGAGCTAGTTTATTAACAAATATACAGATTACTTGATATAAACACATTTTGAAAGTCTAGGTATCTCATGGCTATATACAGAATTATTAAATATATATTCATTTATGAATTAAAGCTCCGCTGAAGGTGTTCCATCTATAACTGTCTTCATGAAGAGTACTTGTAGAAGTAGCCTTCACCCACACCCGTTCTCCCGTTTTCACTCTAGCCACTGCACTGATAGAGCCACAATAGTCGTTGCTGAATTGCGATGTTTTCGAGAGAGCGTTACCTTCCAAGACGATACTGAAATGCGCACTGTTGCTGTAGGTTGAACACACATGAACATTAAACTGATAAAGACCACCTTCCGGGGAAGTGAATATTCCGGTCAAATTGCCATACCCCGATCCCTCGTTTAAAACGAATCTATCAAAAACAATGGTCTCACCACTCGATATACTAGTTTTCGTCACGTGATGTGCATGGAAAGCAATGGCGGGGTACTCCATTCTTTCTGAAAGACAATGTATGTATGAATAATATAAATTTTACGCACCAGTCAAGGTAGCAGTTTTGTATATTCAATTCAGAAATGCAGTAACTATATAGGCGGAAATGTGATATAAATTGGTACGTTATGGGTTATACATATATGCATTCTAAATTAAGGTAGTTCTGCACGTTTAAAACAAATATATTTCTACAATCTAGAAGTTTATTCAACCATATTTTTTCCAAAGCAATATTGTGTCCGAAGGAAAGTTAGTCAGTTAAAAAGTATAGGATCGTGTGCTTGCCATTTGAAAGTACAATGTATTATTCTTCCGGTCAATTTTCACTTCTATTGGAAAATCATACTTTTGATGATAGAATAAGTTACACATTGTAGATGTTTAAAGAGACACCACAAAATAACAGTATTCTTTTGTGTTTCCATGATGGTAATTATACATGATTTGCACGGAAAAAGTGAGAAATACAAGTATCCACTAACTATATACTAACAAATTTGCTGTGAGATATTTAAGACCAAGACAATGTGTTTAATGTCTAAACACTGTTTTGGATGAATGTATTTATATAATTATTTATCAATGTTTTTAAACTTATACTGAAAAGCGACTGACTGAATAAGTTTGTAGATGAAGTTGTGGAAACATTATTTTTGTAGGAGAAAAATGTAGGTCACTAGGTCGTGGTGGGTCTTTAAGAAACTTTTCTTAGGTGTATATCTATTTTCAATTGTATGGCCACATGAAATGTATCGGTGCTGGTGCCTATTTTTCCTGTTCACCAATTCAATGTCAATTGTGATACAACATTGATGCATATTTTCTATTATTAATATTTTTATTATTATTAATTACTTTACACCAAAACATATTTTTCGTCAACATTAAACTTAGAACCCACCACAACCTAGTGACCTACTCTTCCCCCCCCCCCCCCCCCTCTCCTCCCCCACACATGAACTTCATGCAAATCATGCTGAAAATACTGGTATAATACAGCTATTTTACAAGAGGACATGTGGACAATTTAGCCCCTTCCTGAATTTATGTGTTTTCACAACTTCATCTGCAAACTAATTCAGTGAAATTTTCAGTGTAGTTTTTAATAAAACAGAATAATGATTATCTTACACTGTGGCAACAAAGTGCGGTCCAACTCACCTTTATACATCAAGTACTGTGCACACTAATACATTAATTTGATAACATATTTAGACATTAAACACATCGTATTGGCCTTATATATGTCACTGTCAATTTGTAACTAAATACTTGAATTTCTCAAACTTTTCATGCAAATCGGGTATAATTTTAATCATGGAAATACAAAACAATACAAAATGTACAGTAATTTTGTGGTGCGTTTTTAAAAAAAAATAGTCTAACACTTAGTACATGGAATATTATAGAAACCCGACAACAATTATGCTACCTGTATAACGACTTCCATGCGTTATTTAAGAAATAATATATCTCATCCAGTGATTTGTCGTTGAATAAATCATTGTTTGGAGTTCAGATGCGAAGGAATATAATAATACGCATCTGAACGACAAACAATGATTTATTCAAGACCAAATCACTGGATGAGATATATTATTTCGATTCTAACACGTTAAAAAGGATTTTTAAGTACATCCTTGACGACATTCATTAAATATTTGCCCGTTTTCAATCCGTTTCTTTTCTAGCGCGCCGCTATGCCGTTTGACGCCATGACGTAATAACTGTGACGTCAGAACAGTGATTTGTTGTATTATAATTCACTGTTTTCTGCCTTCTTTGTTTAATAAGAAAATGAATCGGATCGTGTTAGAATTTATGTTTTCCGAATAAATGACGTCACGCCGTCACTTCTGGTAAATCAGATGTGCAGAACTACCTTTATTTATTAAAAACGAGGAAAGTATAAAAGAAAGTAGTACAATATCTTATATACAAATCAGCTTTGTTTATTCAGACTGCGAAAGGATTTAATTGCAAATTTGATTAAAATGCAAAAGTGGTTGCTTAATACGTAATTAAACAAAATTCGGTTTAAAAAACATGGGTTGCACAATTTTACTTTTAAATTAGGAAGATTAATACATACCTTCGATCAATTGTAGTTCATTTGTTTTCTTTTCCATTTCTTTTGCGATGTTATTTTTCAGATTTTCAAAATCGTTTATTAAATTTGTAGTTTTAACACTGTATTCTTTAAGAGCTTGAAGAACATTTTCTTGGGTCCGTTTCATTTCCTTTTCCATCGTGTTCACTTGGAATTCCGTGCGAACCATTTTTTCAAGCAATTGTTCCTCAAATGAAAATTTTGAACAAATCGGTTCTGGAGCGCATACCACGTACGGAATGAAAAGCAGTAGAGCAAGATCGCACACGCTTTTACAAAGCATCTTTCTTAAGTGAAGTGATACAACAGGTCCCGGAATTTTGCTTTTTATACTACCACTTAGATAGATATTCATATGTTTGCGCGCAAAAAGTAGTGCTTTTAGAGTTTCGCGGTACGCTTCTTGTGATGTGATATATAATCTTCTTCTAAGTACATATTTAGCACATCTTACAGGCTAAATTATATGTAAAACATTGTTTGATTTATAAATCATGAACTGGCACTTTTCTCTAATTATCTCCGGATAGGCATATTCTAATTTCTGTCCTGGACTGGTCTGGTCCAATGAGCCCGATCTTTGACAAGGCCGGGCCAGACCAGGCCAGTTCAAGTTTCGGGAAAAAATATGGTATACAAATATCCACATTTCATTCCCCGAAAAACGTGCTGAAATATATAATGACTGTAACAGTAATGTGCTCATACTCAAGACATTTCAAGATAAAACTGCATCATGTTTGTTTGAAAGTCATTAGAGATCAAACAGACACATTCCTGTATTCTTGGCTACTAATGCTTCTGAAGAATTAAGAAATAATAAATCTTTCCCTATATTTTATCATTTATTCTAATATGCCTGTCTCTAATAAAACACTCTTACGCTAGAATGACGTCACGTTAGCGTGCGGTGACGTCAAAGTTTCTGTTGCTACTGTTTCAGATTAAGGGCATATTAGAATCGAAATAAATAATAGCAAAGCCGTGTTTTGACACTATTTATACACTCGGGCGGTAATACGTCTTACAAAAAACGTTCACTCGAGCTATGCCCTCGTGAAATTATTACGCCCGACGTATAACCGCCCATCGTGCATAAATAGTGTTAAAACACTCTTTTGCTATAAATTATTTCTTAAATAAAATATGGGCAGGAGTTAGGATGCGTAATAATTAAATCACAATTGCGTAGCACGAGTGATTTAATTATTCGCATCCGAACGACTGCCCATATTTTATTAACTGATCAAACTATTGTAACATGTTTATTATTTCGATTCTAACAACACATGCGTAATACGTCATTCGGGTCATATGCTGTTACAATTTACCCCATGGTTACAAAGTGTTGTATAGCCAACGGAACTTTTAGAAAAAATTTTAACAGAATTTTGAGAAGTATTTATAAACTAGTAATCTGATAGCTCGCAAACTATTTATTAACAGAATCAACAACTTTTGTTATTTGACCCAGTGTTGCAAGCTTAGCTTTTGTATGAGGTCACATCATTATGATGTCATACTTTTATGACGTCACTGCTGAATCATAACTGAGCTAATTCGCTCGTAGAGATCAAGACGTGTTTTACGGCCTTGCAATTAATGCGTGTCGTGTTATAATCATTTATTAATTACATGTGTATTAGCATTCATCTAATTTCAGTGATTCCAGTTATCACTGGCAAAATATGTAATAAAATGAAGTACTGTTGAAACGAACCAAAACCTTTGCTTTTTTCTGTAATCACATTATCCAAATGACTAAAAACGGATGGCTGATATTTATTAAACCTACTTTAATACACCATTTTATGTGAGAACATCCCAATAGTTGGTAGTGATGTGCTCTACGCCATAGATCAATATTAACAGGTAGTAAATGCATGGACATACAGACAGATTAAGATTGCGTCTGTCCATTCTACAGATAAGTGTTAATTATTTAACCCTTCTGCTGTCAGCGAATCCTTCTGGGATCAATATTGGTATAAATAATTTGGATCAGATTTATTCCAAAAATTGAAATTTTAGATCTGCTAGACATAATGAGAAAAGAAAGCAGGTTCAAATGCCAAACTCTTGTTTTCGCTAATGTCAGTTTCTTTAAAACATTCGAACATTGAAATCACCGGTAGAAAATTGCTCCCATCTGGCCAGGCCAGAGATTAGAACATGCCGTAATATACTGATGTTCAACGGTATAGATTTTTTTTGTTAGAAGTTGCGATTTTAAGGAAGTACGGATACAGGTAACTACAGGTAAACATTTCAGTTTCTCATTGATATAGTGGACGCAACTTGACCCCGATGGTTGACCTTTGCATTATAATACATAATGAAGCACAACCTATTATTGAAAAGGAGTGTACGTAAAACACGAGCTGCACGAGAAAAAAGAAATATAAATTTATGTAAATAAAAATTAGTGTATTTGAAAGTTTTAACTGATCAAATGTAAGTATATTTACTTTGATACTGCAATGTATACAAACTTATTCAATATAAATATACATGGGTACCCTAAGCAACCTTGATTACTATAATGAAATAATCGATATGAATAATCAGCCTAAGGTCAACCATCGCGGTCAAGTTGCGACTACTATATCTTTTGGATACTTTATACTTGTAATTATAAATGTCAAACATGTCATGTCATGTTGCTTAGAAAAACGTTATTAATTTCTGTCTATTTTTACTCTGAAACGTATTGTATTAAAAACATGTATATAAATTATATTTCGGTAGGATTGCAAAAAATAATTGTTCATACATTTGACCATAAATGGGTTAATATACAAGGACGAACGGACCGTTTTTATCACGTTTAAAAATGACTGTTGGATAAACAGACAAATTGGCAATGTCAGACTTAACGTACTGTCCAACATATTATAAACTGTATGAGTGACCGACTGCATAAGTAATATTACATGACTGTCAAACTTAATGACGGTCAACTTTATGCCGGACGAACTGAATGACTTTTAAAGGCAAATGATCATCTGTTAGATTATGTGGTTGGATGACTTACCGAATTGTTGTTAGCTTTCTGACTAACGGGATGTCTTGTAAGCTGGCTTACAAACAGCATGTCTAGTATGCTGCCTTACTTAATTGAAAAAATAGTAAGCTGTCTGACTAAACGGGTGTCTTTTTAGCTGCATCATAAATTTGATGTTTAGTCAGCTGTCTGACAAACAGGACGTCTAGGTAGCTGTCTCACAAACAGGATGTCAAGTCAGCTGTCTGACTAAGCGGATGTCTATTAAACTGTGTGTCTTACAAGCAGTCTTACAAACACGATGTGTAGTTAGTTGTTTGAGAAACACGATATCTATGAAAGCTATCTTCCAAACTGGACGTAACCTGTCTGACAAGCAGAATTTCTCAACAGTTACTGTCTCACATATTGCGTCGTTAGCTACATTTAAACTAGATTTATAGTGAGCTGTCTCACAAATTGTATGTCTGGTAAGCAGTCAGACAAACAGGTTGCCTAGTGGGCTGTTTGACATACAGGATATCTCTTGTCTGTCAAATAGGCTGTCTAGTTTGCTGTCCTAAAAACTGGATATCTAATCTATGGTGGAAATTCTATCACCAACGGACAGAATGTCTAGTAAAATGACTTATCTTATTCACTTAACATAACATCAGATAACATCTCAGTGTTGTTATATTTTCTGGTCCTTTGGGATCATTGATTTCAACTCATTTAGATTTGAAGATTGAATACTGCTTAAGCCGGTGCTAGGGGGCGTGGGCAGTGTTGCATTTTCCATAACTGCTCATGAACAGACTCAATCAAACCGAGTCTGCAAGTTTCACTGTTTGCCTTGTTTTCGGTGCTTCCGAGGGATCTACGTTTCAGATTTTATTTACACCGGCAATAAAAGTCTGTTATTAATTCCCTTAGTCTTTTCATCTATTGCTCTGTAAATCAATAACTCAGTCTAGGTCATCAGTAAGAAAAAGCACAATAAGCTAATATTATGAACGCCACAAGTACCATTAAAACAAATTTTTAAAGTGATTACTTTTGACTTAATTCAAAACGCCAAATTCACTATTTTTGACACAAAAAAGTGAACAAGATAAGGCGCCAAGTCATGCTGGAAAATTAAAAATTTATCTCCATTCGTGCCGTCATCATCCTTTTTGTACTGTCTTTTCCTTTATACGAAGAAATAGGAAGTATTTATTTATTTTTTTTCTGTGTTTTATTTTTCTGACAGATCCAATTTCCGGTCATAAAGTGCTTGAGCTTTTCAAAGTTTTATCACATGGTATTTTACTAGTCTGTAAAAGAGTTGTGTTTAGTATTTGTAAGAGAAGTGTTTATATTCATAGTGAACAGGTGTGGTTGTAAAGTTCAAAGACTAGCTCCTAGACTATGATATTGTTTTGAAGTTGTGAATAAAAGCCAGTCTATATCCTATGTCCAATATCATTACAATGCATTCAGTTTTCGGAGACAATCTGTAAAATAGACAAGTATTCGTCACTATTACATGAAATAAAAGAAATATCACAAACGTTTGAAACATTTTGACAAAATCCTTATGATCAGTCTAATGGCTAGTCTATAAAGTTCACTACATTGGCCAATAATAAGAGTTATTTTTTCAAAATAGTGACATTTCAGCAATATTTTTATTTCATTACGCCCATACTTTACACAAAGAAATAACTGAAAATGCCATGTGATGACTTGCATATTGTGCGTTATTTATTATTTTCCAGTTTTTCAAAGTGTTTATTTCATGATTTTCTCTCATTTGTATCAACGAGTTTTAGCCGACTTTTCACATTTATAACCCCTTCTACGCATAGTTTTCAATCTAAAATTTCCTATTTGTTTCATAAACAGTATCTCCTCCTTACAGTCTAATGTTCAGTTAATTATACTGTCCTGTCTGTGGCCCGTCTATGTGAGTTGTACCTTTTTTATCTTGCTTTCGAAAAGGTAAAATTCCATTATTTAAAAGAAGGTTAAAATCGACGATGTGGTTCTGGGAGGATCTGTGTATCAAAAGAGTTGGAACCACTGCCTTACCCTTGCATGATCGTAAGGGGCGACTAATAGGGTCTTAACACTTGGTTTTGCAGTACCTCTGTGATTCCAGCAGTTATGCAAATTTTGATTCCATACCTCATGTTTTTATTTCGATGTAAATGAGATGTGGAACCAAACTTTGTAATCCTGTTTGGCGCCATATAACCTATACTGTGTTGGTGCGCCGTAAAACCAATAAATAAATTAACACCTTTATTTCTTATGAATATATTATTTACATTGTACTCACATGAATTTTTGCAAGAAAATGCAATAACTATCGATCTTTACTGAATCTAATTGTCATGATATGACTATATCTTAAGTACCTATTTTCCTGTAGCTTAGCGCAAAATTAAAGGTACCGATGTCTAGTTTATTCTATGCGCTTTCCATCAGCAACTTTAACAGTTACAGCCAGCTTGTCAATCATGTGCCGTATCACATTCACTATAACGTATTTTAGCCCGTTTAAGTTGATGGCTTTATTTTATAGGCGTTTATATTCCAATTACAATTTAAGAAGTATATAGAACGAAGGATTTCCTAGAAATGAGTAATTTTGTGTAAAATAACTGTACAATTTAATTGATTATCCAAGGTCTTTGGAGGCGAACACGTCTAAGATAATATCCTAATGTATCAGAAGCCACAGACACTTGTGGCTTGGACAAGCTTATATTAGTATTGGTCAGCAATTTTCTGCATATTACTATCACACAGACATATCTGACGAACATGAACAAGTTTCCTAAGTATCTGGTGGCATTTTGAAAATACCCGAATATACTATCAGGCCTAAATATACTCAAGATTCCAAACTTCATCTCATTGTTTACATACAGTGACCTTGTTCCGGACAATTTTATTTAACTTAATCCGACACAAACACACATGCTTTTGGTGTCCATCGATTCAGTCCTTAAAATTCTTTTTATCCATATATATATTATTACCTGTCATTGACTAACACCAGCAAATCGCTTCGTTATTTTCATCTCATGCTAGTGATTTTGCGCTGGCCACATCAGCTTTCCGTTGGGTTGTCCGTGTCGCCAGGTATCGACAACGCAGAACAGGGGAACCAATTATGCATAAGTGTTTTTTTTTCGGGCCCTACTTAAAGGTCACCCCATTTATTTGCCTCGTCAAATGACTAGTAAGGGTCGAAGCACATGCACTAGTAGTCTTACAAAATATTATAACATTATAACATAAAAATAGGTACATGTTATATGCAAGTAGTAGCGTTGTTATTCTTGCTTGAAAAAAAAGTAATAGAGCCCAAGTTATATTTTTCTAATGATGATAGAAAAGAAAATTTAAACATTCAAACAACCTAAGTTCTTTTTCTAAAGATATGTCTATATAGAAAAAAAGCTCACACTTGTCTGCTTTATCACTATTTATATATTAACCCCTACCCTGCTAAATTTCTATAATGAACTTGTCCATCCTTCAATTTGGACAGTACCATTAACTGTTTAAAGGGGTGCTTACCAAAAAGATACTGTATACTAATTTTAATAATTATTACTGTAACAAGCTTAAAATACTACAGGCCCGACCGGGAATCGAAGCCGGGACCTCTCACACTTCAAGCGGACACTCTACCACGTCGCTAAAAGCTAGCTCAACAGCAAGGAAGTATAAGTTCACCCTTATACTCTATCCTACAACATACATCCCCAATTTTTTAGAATTCGTCCTCCAATTTCAGAATTTGAATATATGTGGGACGTTCCAAGGTGTCCATTTCGTGAGTTAATTACATCGGGCACCAAATGAAAATACTTCAGGCCTGACCAGGAATCGAACCTCGGACCTCTCACACCTAAGGCGGACACTCTACCACGTCGTTATAAAATCTAGCTCAATAGCAAAGAACTATAAGTGCACCCTTATTCTCTACATATACCCTACTACATTTCAATAAATCATTTTACTCAATTGACATTCATATGTTTTCGGTTGATATTCATATTCCTCCAGGTGAACATTTTTTCATATCACCCTCTCGGGAATGCAACATTTATATAATATTCACGATCACATTGCATTGTCCATAAAGAGCAGTCTATTTACTGTTAGTTGTCGTCCGTTTTCTTGTTGTTTTTTCCCTAACTATTATTCATTTAACGCATTCATGAATCACTCTTTTCACGTGCTACATCATGCTTGATAGTGCTTTACAGCACACATTGAAAACAATACAAACGATTAAGGACTGCTATATGAATTTATTCACATGAGTATTTGAATAAGAAGTACAAAACCAACCTAACGAGTTGATATACAAGACTATTCAGTGAATTATCAGTTAATGTGTTTTATAGTAAAAAGTTAAAAGGTATAGTGTTTGTTTTTCTAAGTTCGGCTTATGAGACACTTAAACATAATTATATCTAACAACATGCATTACTTCACAATACCTATTTTTAACGCCAGACATAGGGCAGGTAGAAAGTTGGTACAATTATTAGCTGGCATCTCACCGAACGGTCTCTTTTCATTAACAAAACCAGCCTGCCGATTGCGTGGCAGGCGCCTTTGCCAATTTACCATGAAGCTTCGTATTACTTAAACGAAGTAGCTTTTGCCCATCTGGATAATTTTCCAAATTTCAATTCAAGGAAAGCATTTATTAGTGATCTTATGTCTTATGAAGGACTGTTCAAAATAAAACCAGAAATGGGAAATGTGATAAGAAATAAATCAGAAACAAGTTCGAATTCTGACCAATAACTATACACTGTCTTTGCCTTGCTACCAAGAAAGGTAACTCAAAATACTCTTTTCTATGCATCGCCTGTAATTATAGCCCTTTAACATAACCTTTCCAAAAAGATCATGTAGATTACTGAATGCATGCGTTTACTGCTTTGCGTCATTCCTTAAATTTATGTAATGTTTTGAATATCCATTGTAAAGGAGAGGTAATGCTTACAATACGCTCAGAAGACGCTTAACATCTTCTGAGAATTGCCGGATGAAGTAACAGAATGCTCCACACATAAATATACAATCTTTAGAATGTCATTTAAAGTTCAGTCACTTTTTTAAGACATGCTACATTTTTAGATTAAATTATCTCGAGCGCTCGACATAGTCACACGCTCAAGATAGGATGTCGAACGCTCGAAAAAGATGTCATGCCCTCGAGATATATGAAACTTTACATAATACTTAAGCATAACAAGTTATGAAATAAATCAAATGATCGTTTTTTCCCATATCTTATATCAAATAACTTCGACCGAAATATCTTTAATTCTTCTTTTATATATACAAAACAGCATCACATTATCAAAATGGTGGACTTTGAAAGCTCGAGCGCAATAAATCGTATCTCCACCGTAGACATTATATCTCGAGTACACGACATATTTTCTCGAGCGCACGACATATTATCACGAGCGCTCGAAACAATTTAATCTTAAATAAATAAGTGTGGACTCTTAACATACCACCCACTGTATGCCGTGGTTAGTGTTTAAGAGCAAGTATTTTACATTTGGTCTTTTGGTATAGTTTCGTTTGTTTTATACAAAGATTTAATATATAACTAAAACTAGTATCTTAAAATGAAAACATATATTTTAAATGTTTCTGAAGCGAAGTTAGGTTTAATTCTAATATTGTTGCTTTATTCTGCAAGTTCTGAAGATAGTACTCTACTTATTTCAGAAGGCCCATAAATTTTATTTCACGTAAGCAAGTATGACCCTGTTTATCTAAGTGTCTTTATCGAATCATAGTGAGATTTTGTCATAGAAACAGTGATTTTTTTCTATTCAAAATAATAAAAAAAACTTTCTTGCGTGGTTTACTAACTTCGATACTAATATTGTATCAAGTATGCCCTGTCTGAATATTACGAGCTTTGTTAAAGTAACACAAGAAGTAACCGAAATATTCAAACAATATGTAATAAGTGGTAGTTCTATACTGCTACTAAATATACAATAAATATAAAGTATATCACATGAGTTCATTACCCTATTTGTAAAGCAGAATTCCACTGAAGGTGTTCATTCTATATTTGTCGTCATATAACATTCGATTAGAAGCTGCTGAGGTACATTTTACCCATACCTGTTCTCCTGATTTCACTCTCACTATTGCTCCTACCGAATTACAACTGTAGAAGTTTTCATCGTAATTTGAGGCTGCCGCAACAACGTTACCTGCCACTGCCAAGCCAACAAAAGTATATTTTCTGTTACGTGCACACACATGGATATTAAATTGGTAAAGTCCGCCTACAGGTGCTGTGAAGATGCCTGTGGACGTGTCGTATCCAGACCCCTCATTTGTAATGGTGCTATCAAATACGATGATCTCGTCAGTCACATCCTGGGTTGTATCTGTAACGTGGTGTGCATAAAATGCAACGGAAGGCCGTGCTATCTCCTCTGCATATGAAATTAAACAAGTATATCACAACACTGTGGCCAACCTGTATAATAAGGGTATTGTAACAGTAGCTTGATTTTTTTGAAGATCACACGAGGTGCGTAATCTGGCCTGACGGAATTCACGAGTCAATACCTCGGATCAAGCAACTGTTATAATAGAAATAATTATTTATCGTTAGGACGTCAATAAAATTAACTGATTATAGTGTTTATTATAAATTTGTAAAACCATATACGATTTTGATATCCCATTAAGTTTGATGTTACTTCCTATATAAATTTGTGATAATGTTCTTGGTTAGAGTGATACTTAAGAAGTGATATTTTTACTTTCGACGTCGCAAGCATGACCGCACCTATTAAAAAGCGAAATTATTGGTTTATTTACTATTGAAACTGTCTACAAATGTGCATAACTGCTTTGCTACCGTGTTATGTAATATATTTTTCTGTTTAAAATAATCAAGCTATAAAACGAAGTTCTAAAAGTGTTAAATTTGTGTAAAAATGGACACATTCGTAAGATTTAAGGAAAAGTAGCCCGAGATAATTTGCTAAGTTTTTATATAATTCTTAGCAAAATATGAACATCTTCAGATCGTTTAAATTCTTGCATATTTTCGCAGGGGATTGGGGATAGTAGGGGTATACAATAATGACAAAAATGTTGCGTGCGTACATGTAGGCCTGTCCCGGAAAAGGACATTTAAGAACTATAGACCGATCATATAGCAAATACTGTTGACAAACGATTTGCAGGAGTCATGTCATAAATAAATTGAAGAAAGTGATATAATGCAAATGTCTTCGAAACTTAACGTCCATTAATGTTATAAGTTTCGAAAATATTTGCATAATAGGTGTCATTTCATTTATCGGGACGAATTTAGCAAACACCTTTTTTACGTTCACGTACGTATAGCACAATCAAAATTTAAATGCAATGAACTAAGCAAATGCCATTGTTTTGTAATAGACGTGCTATTTGTTCAACGATTTGCCTACAGATAATGCTGGTATGTTGTTTTTCCTCAATATTTTAATTTTGTAATGCATATGTATTCATATAAAAGACATTTTTCACCTTTACATCGGTGTCGATACTGCATAATAAATATCTAACTTGAAATTTTAAAAATGTGTTTTAGTATTATACATTAAAGGGTTTCACTCATAAGAAAGAAAATAATTACAGATTTGGATTGGAAGTAACGTATACTTAAAAAGGGCACAAACATAATATATGGGTTCTTAGACTTTTACAAAATACAGTTCTCCCTTTAAAGAATTGCTTTAACTGTTTCATTGGTATAAATAATATATATGTCCATATTCTGTAAAAAAATATAAAGTTTTTTATCACAAACAAGTACGCACTGACAGAAATCGAAATCTGTAATTGTAGAAGGTGGAAATTTGATTCCGTATTTTGCCTGTGTACGGATTTCTTTCATTAATATCCGTACCTTGTAAATAAATAATTCCTGGCTTCAGAAGAGTTATAGTCAGTTTTGGTTCAGAATAAAAAGCAGAAAAAGTGAAAGTGTATAATAAAGGCGCCATTATAACAATAGATTGATGCGGGATGTATCCGTCCCTCGTGGGGTTAACACGGCAGGACCACAACCCGGGATTGCGCATCTGCGGTTATCTGGGACTGTCGAACTCTACTTGAGTCGAATCCAACATCCCAAATCAAGCTACTGTTTTAATCAAACATTTATACCACGATATGTATTTTTCGTGTTAAATTTGATAATAGTATATAGCATCTGTCAAGACATAAATAACTATAGAAAAAATAAAATCGACGGATTAAAGCTAAACAGTTCTAAGTGCTTCTTCTTTCCTTCTATGTACATGCACTTAGAACACTTTAACGCCAATCCCTTCCAACAGAACGATTACATTTATAGATTGTGACTCGACTTATTAATATATCAATAAAGGGACCGCTCCGTATGGAACAGATTCATGAACGTAGCAATGTGAAAACACGATAAATACATCTCGTCATACCATCTGTAAGACTGACGTTACCTTGAAGGTCTGTAAGGGTCTTCCTTTGATTCTCCATGGCCATCGTGAAATTCCTTCGTAGTTCCTCAAACGAATTCTTGAAGAATTCTGTAACAGGAGAATTATATTACTTGTTAAAATATGTTCTGTATAATAGCAGAGTCCTTTGAACTCTTAAATTCTATAAAGTTTTTGTCATCTTATTAACAAAACACGTTCTTTCATAGAAAGTCCCTAACGTTTGATCCACCTAACCCTTAACAGCGATTTTCGTGAAATGCGTATTTGTTTTGCATTTGATTACAGGATACATTACCTGTATACTACAAATAGTAAGAAAAAGGCCGTCGAAAACGACCATAACGGCCGCCATTGATGACGTCAACGTCATGTGCCAAAATATAGTATAGATCCGTTAATGGCGGCCGTAATGACCGTTTCAAACGGCTTTTTCATTTCTATTCTTAATAAGTATGTAATAAATCTCTTTACAGCTCTCTGAGCATGGTAGTAGGATGTTCCGAAATTTTAAGATATCCTTAATGATATAATTCTATGGCCAAATATGTATTTTTCTATTGTAAAAATCGGGCTAAATCATAATTTTGAACAAAAAATATATATTTGGAAAGTTTATCAAATTTGGCCATGGAAAGATATCCTCAAACTTTATAATAATCTATCAAAAATTAAGTCAAAAATGAATTTGAACTTAAAAATGAGTCAAAATAACTGAAATATACACTTCGAAACTTGTCACGATAATTTGACATAGTCCCTACAAGAAAATTGCGATCATATTCATCAAAGTCGTCGACAACATGTTGATTTATTATCAAAGAATTTCTCTCTTCCCTTAATCAAGTACTAAATTTTATTTCAGAATGAAGAAGTGTCTTGAATAAAACTATTATAATAATAATAATAAAATTTGGTAAAATAAGTGTCTATTATTATCTATTATCTAATGGATTGTCTCTCATGATGGGTACTATGAACACTTAGCACAGCAATGTAGCTTAAAATGTACAAAAACATGTACTTAGTGTACCTCAAAATAAATGAAACATTGTATTAGTAGGAAAGTGTTACTTAAAGCGAGTCGGTTTTCGTGACATACTCAGTTAAATATGCATAACGTCTCAATATTTTTATAGATTTAGTGAGTAAACATGTTATACTAACTGTTAATGCAAAAATGTTCTGATATTCCATTTTTGCTGGTACGTTAATCAAATTGATATTTATGCTAAAAGCAATGACAGAAAAATGAAATTTTAAGAATTATGTTATAACAAATCTAAGATATATTAAGTGCTAACTGTATATTAATCAGTGTAAAAATTGTTGAACAACTCATTTTCATTACCAGTGTTTTGATTTTCAGAATAAAGACATATCATATTTTGTTCGTAAGATGTATTTAAAAATCTTTATATCACAAAATAAAAGAACATTACCCTCCTTCTTCTCTATGTCCCCGGTCTTTGCAATCATCTCTTCCGTGATATTATTTCTCAAATATTCAAATCTGTCATTGATATCGGCAACTTTCTCCTTTATTTCGACTAAGGTGTTCAAGACAGAGTCTTGAGTTTTCTTTATTTCACTTTCTATCGACTCTACCTTGATTTCGGTTCTAATCATCTTTTCCAAAAGCTGCTCTTCGTAAGCAAATTTTGAACACACTGGTTCTGTAGCCAAAGAAACATTGACGATTTTTATAAGAAACAAAAGAACAAACGCGTAAACTGCAGAGTACAACATTTTGTCTTAGACTTCTGAGGAACACTTTGTCTATATAAATGAAATACGCTTTTAGTAACCTCCGGTTTTATACTTCAGGAAATCCACGTGCTAGTTAAACTGTTCAAGCTCGAAGACGAGGGCCACTCAAAAAGTAGAGACAACTGTTTGTCTAGATTATTGCCTTTATCACATTTCTAGTGACTTCCATAAAACAGTGTTTCTGTGAAGGACAGATATTGTAGATTCTAATACAGCTAATACATTAGAATGCATGTGATACAAGATTTTCTTGATAAATTTTCTGAATTACCTTAAAACCGTATTTCACTTTCAACACTTTTATTATCTAATTTTTGAAGCATCACTTTTCTGCTTTAGGTCTAATTCTACAGCATCAGAGTTCTCCTTTAAAGGATAATATTGTAGAGAAAAGGACATATAACCAAAAGGAGCAGCCCGTACAAGGGAAGTAAACTAATAGATATCTGTGCTAGTAAGTACTTGCCTGGGGCAAGAGTTCTCATTCTTTGTAAACACAGCTATAAAATTGATATCAAAACTTCAGTTATTGGTATAAAGAAACTTTGTTTAAATTCACATTTGTGTAATCATTTTTGGTTGTTCAAAGGAATCAGCAATGTGTTTCTATCTTTGAATAATTTAGGTTCTATCTCCAGTTCAAAAATACGTTGTAAATCATCAACCTGGCGATGGAAAATATAGAAGTTTGCGCTCGAGGAATATCCTGTACTTTTTGGGAAATCCTGTAACATCCTTCTTTATATACGGAATAAAATATCTTAAGAGCCTCTAATCTCTAACTTTATTAATATCATTTTATGACATAATGTAAATATTTGTATAAGTTATCTTTTAAGTTGAAGGCATTGATTCAAGTAAAATCTTATAAACTGGGCGTTTTAATTACACTTACATCAAACTTTTTAAAGAAGGAATTCGTAACATGCTTTGAAAAATAAGAACACCTCAGCAAGGGACTCTCCACAGGATAAAAATCAAAGTATTACAATATTCAAATCAGATGAAAGCACCCGTAGGGTATGAATATCTTAAATGAATATGTTTTAAGATAATTTATATATCATGTGTTTAAATCGTAAAGAACTGTTCATTACACTCTTAAAAACAGGGTAAAGAGATCTTGCACTGAATATTTTACAACATCACTTATATTTATGAAATGAAAATTGCCTGAGATTCCAAAAATTACACATTTCACACACACCGAGAGGCGTTCAACTTGTATTTGAATAAAGTACAAATAAAAAAGCTATGTTCAGTGATTTATATTTTATTGTAGCAAATGTTCAATCATAGGCGTTAATGCCAGATTCAAATAGTTCTTAGGTTGTTTTTGTTTGCTCTGTGGAGCTATTTTTCTATTTTTGCTGAGGTCACATGGCAGATCTATGCTCGACATTTAGTTAGAAATTTTATGATGAAATAATAACAGTACAGACTTTGACATGGAAACGTAGGCCATACAACCACTACAATTTAGATTTTCGTTTTTAGCTGATTTTACAGTGTGTTTGTTTGACTGAAATTATTTTTCTTGCATCAAACGTGATTCCTACTTTTCTTTGGAATTTTATTTAGTAGTGACAATATTCATTCAGAAAATGTACGTTACAGACATCTAAAATGGGTCCTGGTTTATGGTATTTGGCCAATGAAAGTTTTATATACCGGTCACCGTGGCCCAGTGGTTAAGGCGTCCGCCTCGAGATCGGGAGGTCGAAGGTTCGAGCCCCATGGGGAGCGTTCGTCCGGGGGATTTTTGCCATGGGACTCATTCCGAAATGGCCGGTTCGTGAGCCGCGGGCTAGTTAAATGAATGGTTACCGACTTCTATCCGCCTGGCGCCTGGCATAGTGGTAGAAGTTGGGAGGTAATTGGTACGCACAATAAAAGGTGTCTCATAAGCCAAATTGGCTGGCCCTTTCAATAGGGGTGACACTATAATAAACAAGACTTTCTATATAGAATAAAGAAGACCAGCTATTTAGTATGTTTTTGCCTATAAATAGAAATTTGCAGCAAATAAACTCGCTAAACGATCACCACAGACTACGCCTATTTGTTCCACCTAAATATGACATAGGTTTTTCGGAAGACACAAGTGAATATTTTTCGAACGTTCATTGTTCAATTTCTTATACTACCTCTAGGAATGTTTTGCATTTATTACATAACTTTGGCCAAATTTTATTAAGAGATAAACAGTTCCGAGAGAGACTCCCAACTTGGCTGATATCTGTATTTATGTCGATGGATTGTCTTTTAAGATCACATTAGCGATGGACTTAATAAGCACAGGTGACCTTTTTCGACACATTTCCTGCATTCTTGCACTGTCATCTAATTTTAAGCCTTTTAAAGAAGAAAACGTTGTTTTTTCGCACTTTTATCCTTTGTACTTTGTAAACACAGTTGAACTAAAATAAAAAATCACTTTTCTGGAATGTTTTCATTGTTTGAACATTTCATTGTCTTAACAGTGCAATGCTGTCAGTTAGATAAAAACATTTTTCTAAAACAGAAGATAAATGCTCCTGATTTTTTTCCGTATTTACAATACAATACTATCAGTCAGATAGAAAGCTGGATCTAGGTAAATCAGATCCTAAATCAGAATAAAAAGTTAACATAAGATGTTAACTTTCTGTTGTGCTGTTTGCATACTGCGTAAGAAACATTGTGAACAAAACATGTTTAAGGCACCAGTACATTGTCGCAAAGAATGAATAATGCTGTGTTGAAATAGTTCCGGCACAGGATATACCATAAATATTCGTTCGAGATACTAACTGTGGATGTAAGCCACCTTATTTTATTTTTATACATTGTTATCTCTACTCCTGTGAAATATATAATTTTTCTATACAGAATATTCAGGCAAATGCAAATATTTAATAGTTCAACATAATTGTCATTACTTTTTAAAATAAATATTTTAAAATCTTAGAAAAATGTAATTATCGAAAGCTTGATGCAGCCTATTTAGCCAAGTCGTCTCTTTCTCTGTAAAAGCTAGACGAATTTTTAAAACTAAATATTTTGAATCAAAGAAACTGTTATCTTTTGTGAATTATGGTGCCATATGACCTTATCACCAAAGAATAACGCAACAACTGCTGTTAACGTCTGTAGCGCCAAACGACATCCGATGTCACAACGTCGTTTCCAGTGTTTTATTTTTCATTGTTCATACTGTAAATAAACATCGCTGACGAAGATAGAGAGGTCGGAAACTACGGAAAACTTCAAAGCGTATTTCTTATATTATAACATATGTATCTACAAACATTCAACACATGTACGTACGCACGCTCGCACGCCCGCGCGAACAAATACTAATACGCGCCATACACACACACACACACACACACACGCACGCGCGCGCGCACGCACGCACGCACGCACACACACACACATACTACTATCTTAAAATGAAATAAACTTTTTGTAGAACAAGTATAATTATTAAGCATTTCATACAATACAATAACAAACAGAAAAGGAAGAAAGCAAAACAGTTTTCGGCTTTAAGACTGAATACAAAATAATATTTTTAAAGTATTAGGGCTGACGTTTTATTGATCATCATAAAGAAACATGTTATCGTCTCAAAAATGTTTTAATCATGATAATAAAATGCAATAAGTATTGAATCTTCAAGTAGCTGCTTATCAACATGTCAATTCATTTATTCACCATAATGCTTTTGAAAAAAAAAATCTTTTTTGAAGGAGTGAATAAACGGAGAAACACTATTATTACCACAACCTTTGGATGTCAATTACAGTTGTACAGTACTGCTTGTTTTACTTATACATCATAATTCCACTGAATGTGTTCATTCTATGACTGTCATCACGTAACTCGCGGTTAAACGCTGGTGAGGTACATTTTACCCAGACCTGTTCCCCTGATTTCACTCTTGCTATTGCTCCTACTGAATTGCAGGTGTAGCTGTTACTTGCAAAGTTGGATGTGCTCGCAATGACTTTATCTGCCAACACCAAACCGATGAAAGAATATTTTCCACTATATGTACAAATATGGACAGTAAATTGGTACATCCCCTCGACTGGTGCTGTGAAGATACCTGTGGAAGTGTCGTATCCGGATCCTTCGTTTGTTAACACACTGTCAAATACAATGATTTGGTCGGTCTTATCAAGGGTTGTTTCTGTCACGTGGTGTGCATAAAATGCAACGGAAGGCTGTGCCATCTTATCTGCGATAACAGTGAAGTTATACAATTTATGCAAATATTGCGACAGTTTGTTGTTTAAAACTGTTACTTTAATTAAAAAAAAAACAAGGGGTAAAGCGATGTACTTTCATGATACAATTGTTTGATAAAAGAAATTGCTTTAACTGATAACATATGCATACCATTTTTTGTACTTTTCGTATTTATTTTCATTATAACTATTTATCCTATATATTTGCATATGGTATCAATATAATCTGTATGAAGATGAATGGAAACAAGAAAAATAATAGCAGACTGTCTGTTCATAAGAGGTAATGGGAAATGCAAAACCCTTCACGCCCCTTCCCCCTTCCCCCAACCCTCCCTTTAATTTATAAGAAGATCTTTTGGACAACCTAGACTTTGTTTCATGAGAGGTGATAGAAACGCCACTTATCTCCGGCTTCAGTTGAATTCTATTACACAGATATTGAATGAACGAAGCAGAAAAAGAACATTTACAAATGGATTATAACACAGTTTAGTACATTATCTGTAAACAGTCCGCATAAAAATACTCATTATTACGTTTATGTTATTGGCAATGTGAAAACATGTTAAATACATATCGTCATATTATCTGTAAGATAGACATTACCTTGGAGGTCAGTTAGAGCATTTCTTTTAGTCTCCATGTCGTTCGTGAAATTCATCCGTAGTTCCTCAAATGAATTCTGGAAGAATTCTGTAATGATATGTCAAACAGAAAAGTCACCATCACTTACTTGTTGATCATTGTGGTAGTGTATTTTGAATTTTCTAATTTTATTTTGATCTTTTTGATTATATTACCAAAACTGATATCATAGGAAAATCTCTGCAGTAAAATTATAACCAAATTTACATATTTTTTACATTTACATGAACATAACTAAGATATTCTGAAAAAAAAACAGAAAGCGTGAAGTCAACATTGTAACAAATTGATGTCCAAATGGCTAAAAGAGAAAGTACTCAATCAAAATAGGATCTAGACAGCAAATATAAAACGTATTTTGAAAAATGAATCAAAGCTATTTCTGTAACCACCTTTAAGTTATTTTACACCATGTAAAATGTCACTTTTTCTAATGAGAAAAACAGAAAATGTTGTTTCCGGGTTACAAAAGTATAGTTAAAGAACAAAAAGGTTTATTACATAAAATAAGATCCTTGTTTTCATTGTCTTTTACTATAAACATTTTTTTTGACAGATTTCGAGATATTTGAGTAATCTGAACCCATACTGCATGTAGCTATAAGAATAAATATATTTCTTGTCTTTCTGAATTGCCCGACCAAACTAGAAAATTGGCGGAAATAATATTTTTTAACGAATATCTGCTGAACATAATTATAGTTGCCAATCTGTGAAAAGTGCAAAAATAAAATGTTCTTATACTGCTCTGTATGTTTTATATCAAATTTATACTTACGCCAAAAGTGAGGATAGAAATAATCATACCTTAAAACTGAGTAATTGTAAAATCTTATTTATATATTTAAAGAAATAGTGCTAAGAGCAGTTAACCAGTATAAACATTTTGAACAAATCCATTACATTATCAGTCTTAGCATTCTCAGAATTCATACATATGATTTTTTCTTCGAAAGTGATCAGATTTAGAAACAATTAGAACGCTTCATGAACTCCTACTCAATGACATTAAACGAAAGAAAACTCAAAGTACAAAGTACATTACCCTCTTTCTTCTGCATGTCCTTGGTCTTTGCAACCGTCTCATCCGTTATATTATTTCTCAAGTCTTCAAATCTGTCCATGATATCGGCGGCTTTCTTCTTTATTTCGTTTAAGGTATTCAAGACAGAATCTTGAGTTTTCTTTATTTCACTTTCTATCGATTCCACCTTGATTTCGGTTCGAATCATCTTTTCCAAAAGCTGTTCTTCGTAAGCAAATTTTGAACACACTGGTTCTGTAGCCAAAGAAAAATTGATGTTTTTTACAAGAAACAAAAGAACAAACGCGTAAACTGCAGAGTACAACATTTTGTCTTAGACTTTGAAGTAAACTGTCTAAATCAGAATAAGTTACGCTCTCAGAGACCACTATATTTATACTTTGCAAAATCACGTTTTCATCAAACTAATCAAGCTCGAACACAAGGGCCACTCAAAAAGTAGTGACAATGGGTTAGCAAAACTTATCAGTATCTTTTTCCCATTGACTTCCGTGTATTCTGTTGTAAGTCTGTTTCTTTTTTTTCTTAATGTCACAGTAGTGTTTAAAATCAGAAATATCTTTATTACGAAATAAGAGAGAGATTAAAAAATAACAGTGGGTGCCTTTAAACCATATTGATAGGATAAGTTTCGATGGTCAACAACTTACTTAATTTCTTGAAGTTTTGTAAGGAAATAGAAAGGCTAGGATTTTGTTTACTTCAAATGGTAAGGCAAAACCCGCCTTTGATTTTCTTTCAAGATTTTTTTTCTAACTTTTTAACAGTCACTATGTCCCAGCTTTATATCTTTCGATCGACTTACCTCAAAATTACTGTTTCAGTCATTTTGCCGCAATTTTGAAGCGATTTTCGAGTCTACACCAGACATTTTATTTTATGCGTCTGTTGTATGTGAAATATGTCCAATGTTCTAGATTGTTATATCAATAATATCTGAAGCTCACATAGCAAAGACATTAATGAAAACCTTAGTTACAGATCTGGTTAATCAAACAGATTTTTTCAAAAACAGCGTTAAAATCAAAACCCGATTTCCCATCGGTATATTCCATCAGTACGCATTGAATGAGCAATACAGTGATATAAGTAACGGCAATAAGTGAACAAAAATAAAAATCCACCTATAGACACAATACCAATCACGTGCTTTCCTACCCAAAAAATGCCATAACTGGACCATAATTCAAGCCCAATCAAGAAATAGCGAAGGAGAAATTGGTGAGAGAAAATACAGAATTTGGGTTCTTAAGGAATAACCGTTACTTTTTGAGAATCCTCTGATGTCGAACTAGCTTTCTTCATGTACATAACGTGCAGCTAAGGATAAAGTAGTTAAAGAGCGTCTAATTTCCTACTGTATTACAATAATTTTTAGAGCATATGCTAGTGCTTTAACATTCTAGTAGAGCACTTTCTTTCAAATAAAATCTTTCGACACACCTAGAAACTTGGCGGTGTTAATGACAAATAATTACCATAACTTCGGAGTTTGGAAGGAAAAAGCCTATAGAGTAACGTTAAAATTTGACATTCTTATAATCGAAACATATGGTATCACTATCATAAATGAAGCTGATTCAAGTTGGTACTTTGGTGTCAAAGTACAGCTGAAATTATCACATTTTTATGTCATGGAAAGGGGTAAAGAGATTTTCTCTACATTTTACAACTTCATGTGTACGTTCATAATGTATATTGCCTTACACTTAAGAGATTTTTCGTTTCTTATACTTTTACAATTTCAAAAATGAAATAGTACTTTTTAATGTCATGATATTTGGATCCCGGGGAACCGGCTTGGTTCGTAATTTCTGGCTAATGCTACATGTGAAATATATATCTCTCCTCCACATTAACTTTTGCCCTGCTAAATTTCTAAAATGGACTGGACCATCATTCGATTTGGGCCGTACCATTTATTATTCAAAGGGGTGATCACTGAAAATGTACTGACTGAATTGTGAACGTCCTGCAGGCTGGTCTTTATCTGCACTGGTCGCAAAGGCAGAATATCTTGCCGTCAGCAGGCTAAAGGTTGACAGAAAAAGCTATATATCAGGATTAACACATTTACAGTAATGTTTAGTTGCTTAGTAACGCAAGTGTCATTGCGTAAGCTAAGGCAGACATCTGGGCAGACAGAAGACCGGACTAAAAGGGAAACATAATGATGTCATCATACATCAAGTATGCCAAGTATTCCAAGTATGCTAAGTGTATTGCTGGTCTCTCGGTGGATATCACATTTCAAAAGGCTTAGTGTCATTTGAAAGTGCATATAATATGATTACTTCCATTTGTATTTCTACTAATCACAAGGCCAACAAAACAACCAAATGAATCAAAGCGTGTGCGTGAAATATACAAACACGTAAAAAATGATAACTGGAGGAGGGATTGCCTTGTATGGGGCTTAATACGGTTGTAAAGTAAGTAAGTGCTTGGAAATCTTTTACAATCCTAGCGTTGGTTGTAAGCCAAAATTCTTGGCCCGAAAGTCGTGTCACGAACCGTTACTTTCTACGTAGATATTTTTAACTCTTTTATAAGAAATCTGTTTGTTTTGGACACTGCTCACCCGTTCAGCGTCGTTGCAAAGTGGCATAGCTATAATATGATACCGTTTAATTGTATATCTATCAATTATAAGGCCCAGGACAGCCGCATTTGCATATAGAAATATGCAAACATGGATGAAAGTTTATATCTGAAAGAGGGAAAACAATAGGGTAGGGCTATTCTGTTGTGTCCCGAAGTAAGTACTTGGTTATATGGGTCCATTCAAGCTTTGATTGCAAGAAAAATTCCCGAATTCAGCTCAAAAAAACGTAACTTACATCTTTTTATGATTATGTATAAGAAATATCCGGTACTATAATTTATAGTGCAGTACTACTCACATGTCCAATGTTATATTCCAAAAGGGTACATGTAAGTTTCCATAGGTTTGATAGCAAACAAAAGTTCGAAGTCCTGAAATCGGGTCAAGAACCATTGTTTTCGACTTTCATCTGAATATTATGATAAAACAATTGAACAATTCTTGGCGTTTTGGGTTTTGAACTACTGGTGTCCAACCTCCATATAAAATTTTAAGACTCTAGCCCAAAGCGTTCTAGTTACTGGACGGAAACCAATTTCCTTTACTAGGCCCCTGTGACTTCGACCCAGTGGCCACAAAAACAATAGGGGTTCTCTACTCAATGAGACCAATTATCCTATGAAGTTTTTGAAGACTATGGGTCAAATGGTTAATGTGGTAACCAATGTGTGGAGAGTTCGACACACAAGATTTTCATTACGTATGTACAGACGGAGGGCACTAATGCAATATTTATAAGTGCGGGGGCAGAAAAGGATGACTTAACTGGTAGTTTCAACTGTTTAAATTTTCTGTTCTATGGTAAATAATCATGTGTTGAAGATGGTAATTATATTTGTTTATTTATCTATTGTAAAAGATGGCAATAGTTAGTAGATTTAATCAGAAATAAGTGTAACTGAAACTTTGTACGAGGGTGATACAAAAAGTTCTAATAATGACTTTTCTGCTTGAACATGTAGAGATATATCGCTTTATAAATAATACATATTTGAGATGTAAAACGTTATAAAAGGAGTCATGCCATAGAAACAACTATTTAAGTAATGTTGCCATGGCAACAGACATTCTAATCAGGGCTTTCAAAGTCCCATGGACGTGATTCTGTGATTTTGCTTGCAATGGTTAATGCTCTAAATGCATGTTTGTCTTATAAATATCAAATATGGATAAGATCATTGTTTGTGTTTACCATATAAATACAAGGCAATTTGAAAATATAAGTTAGTTTGTTTTTGATGCAATCATACTAATATTGGTAGCCTAGCAACATCAATAAATAAGATTTTTTAGAAAAATCATGTTTGTGTTGCCATGACAAACTTTTAAACAGAACAATATAGTCATGGAAAATGCAAGGAGGAAGGTAAATATCAAGCATTTAATATGAAACACATTTTAAGTGTAAAATTGTTATATTCTATTAGAGATTTTACTTTTATCTACACAGGTATGCAGCAAAATACTCAACATTTAAGAAAATTTTAAAAAATGAGTTGTTTCCATAGTATCTCAAACAAAAATGACAAAAAATATTTGTAAAATAGAGAAAAGTGGGAACTTCACAGGTCGCTTAACACGACAAAAACGAAAATGTTGCAGGCTCGGTTTGATTGAGCCTGTTCATGGACGGTAGTGGAAATGCATGCTACCGTCCACGCCCTCTAGCCCCGGGTTGACTCACATTATAGCTAGAACCATAATTACCTAAAAAGCGGATACCTTCGTACATGTAAAAGATGGTTTCGTATTTATAATGACTCATATGTACCATATACAACACACAGCAATTATAGCTTAGGAAGTTGAACTGGAAAAAAGTGTAAAATGAACTCGGTACTTCTAAAAGATAAGTACTATATATACATGTATACAAGAGCTGTGTTTGTATACTCGACACCTTTTGGCAGGTTACATCCTTTCAAGGGGATGTTCTCTAACAAATTTCACATCTGCCCGTTCAATCTTTTTAACAATTACTACAATGGATAAATGTAAACTCAATCATGAATAATGTAAACGTCAAAATTGAGAAGTTGTCAGTTTATCGTACAGACTTACGTTTTAAACTGTAACATCATTTTTATTCGCGTAGGACAAATTTTCGCGTATTTCGCGCTAGGACCGATGCGCGAATTTAAGACCGCGCTATTATTATTTTTTTTATTATAATTTTTCCTTTCTAAAATTGAAAATGCGCGAATTAAAGCCCGCGCGAAACAGTCCTTCTTCACGTTTTCGCGAAATTTCATGCCAGCGAATTTAAATGATTTCACAGTAGTTATATTCATATTGCTGTACACCCCCATTTTAATGACAGACAAACAAAAGAGCAACTGCAATCGGAAAACTTCCAATATTTCCGCATTGTGCAGTTTACGTTACAGGTCACTTGTTGCTGCAACCAGTCACTGAATTCGTAACATATTGATCTCGGTTTGCGGCAGTTTCCCGGCTTTTCGTATCATACTAACACACACTTGGGTACCAAAAAACCCCAAAAAACAATACATAGGTAGCTCCAAGCCAAAAAGGGACGAAATTCACCGAACCGAAGAAAATTGACAACTGAACGAAAAATGATCATGAGATTGGGTATTCTGTTTGCTACTATACAGTCGAACTTATTAGCGATGGTTTAAAGGCTTTGCGAATATTGTAATATAGAAGAAAAATTTGTTCTGCATAAATGTCTCTGTTTTTTAGGGGTGGTCGTAGTAAAAGCGTGGTCTGAATGTGGGGTTTTCCTGTAATTTGAGTTTATTATCACAAAAGCGACCGTAATGTGGAAGCTCAGCTTACATATAAAATAGATAAATACAGTCAAACTTGCTTGAGAGACCACGTCTATTAAGAGACCACCTGTATTAAGAGACCACCTGTATTAAGAGACCACTTTTAGCTCAATTTTGTGTTGTTAAAGAACAAATTATGTTGTATTAAGAGACTATTTGTGTTAAGAAACTACTTTTGCTCTGTCCTTAGTTAGCCTCTTAATACAAGTTGTACTGTAGTTTTAAACCGCAATTTAATCAGATTTACGATATATAATGTTTCAAAATTGCATAATTCTGTATATATTCATGTTATCTATTTGATAACTTATCAACTAGACTAAAAGTTTACATGTAGGAGAACAGAGATCGGATATAAATCATGGATAGGAATATATTAAACATTTATAATGCCGTCATATTAATTGTTACTCTGTATGCAAAAGGTAGGATAATATTTTTGTGCTATTGAAATTTCTATTCTCTGATAGTTTACAGTAGATAATTTCTACCAACCAGAATGTGACTCTTTTTACAGAATTTATTCCCTACTTTACATTAATGAAGAATACGAAAGATAAACGGAAAGCTGCCAACATTCCGCTTTTCGGATGGTAAACACCTGAAGATTTTATTGAAACATATTGATGTTAATTATGATTTGGCTGCATTTTTTATACGCATGAATTTTATGTAAACCCTAACCAGTGATAGAAATACATTACATAAAGTCTAGAAATTGATTTCTAAGTCATTGAAATAACCTAAAATGAATTCACAAATGTAAAATTCATGATAGTTTTGTTAATTTCAGTAACAGAAGTTTTAATATTTTAATCTAAAGTTGTAATCCGCAAAGAATGACAACTCTTGACTTGGGCCAGTACTTAAAAGCATAGATATCCATTAGTTTACTTCCTTTGCAACTACACAATTGCGTGGAAAATGAAAACGGTTTAAGACACAATATCATACATTTTTGCACAAAAAGAAAACATTTAGGATTTATTCATATTTGTTTGTTTTACACCTCAAAACTTGCTTCATATAACTTTGTCAACTTATTCATTGTAAAAACATAACTTTTAATAACACGGGGGAGGAACTGTTACACGAGACTCGGTTGTGGAGGATATCATGTTACAGATTTAGGCTGCTACTGTTACAGTATTCCTGGATAACGTTACAGCATTCGGAGGATAATAATCGCTGTCGATGTTTTATTTGCCAAAGAAATAGTAAAGATTTATCTCTTTTTTTGCAAAAGTAAAAGTTGTTTTTCTAGATCAATGGTATGTACGTCTGTTGAGACATGGTTTAACACGTGAAACACAGTATATTGATCTCTATCAAGCGTTTAATGACAAAATCCGAAATTTTGATAGAAAATAATCTAAAAGAAGTTGATCAAAATATGTTTCAACCATATTTTATGCTCATTTGCATCGATAAAGACCCTGTTTAGGCATGCAGTTATAATACGAGGTAGAAACATCAATGTGGGTCTAATTTTTCGTGGTTTTATAGAATGTTACAGTTGTGGGGTGCTTCTTCTGGATGTGTTACAGATTTAGGATGATACTTTTTGGAATACATTTTGACAATATACAATACCAGGATAGCAAATAAAATTTAGATATCATGAATTATGCGGGATTTTTTGTAAGATGTAACAAACATATTATACCAAGTGCATTTTTTTCTAATTTCGAAATTCTAAATCTGATTCAACAGCTATATATATTAAAATGATATCATATATAAACATTTTCAATGGAAAGCTAGTGTTCTATATCCAATGTATATGATACCATAATCAACAATTCGCATTGAATCGTCGTTTGCATTTTAATAAGCTGTTCTTTCATAAATAGTACCTGTTTATGCTACATGTATTAAGCTAGCAAATGATGTGTCCTAGCTTCAGAGGAGCTTGGTAATGCGTGTCTTAATCAATGATTTCAATTACTAATAAGCTTAAAAGAAAATATCCTCTCGGAATCGGTAATGGAGAACTTAAGAAATTAATTGGCTTTTCTCACGACAACTCGCACATGTGCAATAAAACTTTATTTCAAATAACAAAAGATTCTATTTTTGTTAAACATGTATACGTGTTTACTGTTGGAACAACCATCGAATCATCATATGCATCTGCGCAATGAAGATCTGGCAAGCATGCACAATCAAATAGGCTAATCTGAAGCATTGAATCTGTTTGGTCACAGTTAGGAGCCTATATCATTTAACAGAGGATTTTATACGCAATTCATAGTTAAAATGTATAATGTTTCAGGATTTTCTTCTAAAAATATATGCGTTTTTGTTTTTGTGTGTATGACAGTGTCAAGGGCTTTTCAGGGCTGTGCGCCATTAGAAGGCATGTCTCAGTACTGTAGGCATTGCGTGTTTGTGTGTGTTCGGGTTTAACGTCTTTTGTCAACAATTCTTCAGTCATATAAACGACGGTGTCTACTTGTATCAATGAGCACAATGCCCAACTTTATAGTGCTGCCTCACTGGAATATCACGCCGTAGACACTTGGCATGATACCCCACCCGGTCACATTATACTGACACCGGGCTGACCAGCCCTAGCACTATCCTCTTAATGCTGAGCGCCAAGCGAGGAAGCTACTAGTACCATTTTTTACGTCTTTGGTATGACGCGGCCGGGGATCGAACCCACGACCTTCCGCACTCGAAGCGGACGCTCTACCACTAGGCTACCGAGGCGGTTCCTGTAGGCATTGCGTAAACGCGAGCACGAGCACATTTAAATTCGGGTTGTTCAAAAATTAGGAGTTACCTTATAAACATAGTAACTCACCCTCTTTTTAGATTTGAACGAAAGTAATTAATCTATGTGAATATAAATAAAGAAACACTTAAAACATTTTTCAATTTCGCTCCGCGATATCTTTGGTGATTTATTTAGAGGTTATGAAAAACATTTAACAACCGATGTATTTAGAGATTGTTCAAACGATCGGTCAATTTGCTTGGAAAAGAGTGTGTTTTTAAACGTTGTTACAGCAACGCCACTCTAGTACATGTCTGACTGTCTCAAATGACAAAATAAATGTTGTTTAGCAGTATTTACATCTAACAACAGAATCCTGAAGAAGGAAAAGGTATCATCCTAAATCTGTAACACATTCAGAAGCAGCACCCCACAACTGTAACATATCCTGCTAAACTGCAACATTCTATAAAACCACGAAATATTAGACCAACAGTAATTTTTCTATCTCGTATTATAAGTCCATGCCTGAAGAGGGTTTTAATCAATGCAAATTTGCATGAAATACTGTTTGAATATCTTTTAATGAATTTGTTTTAGATATTTTACTATCAAAATTTCAAATTTTGTTATAAAACGCTTGATTGACATCAATATACCGTGTTTCGCAGGTTAAGCTATGTCTCAACAGATGTGCATATCACTGATCTAGGAAAACAATTTTTATTTTTGGAAAAAGAGATCAATCTTTACCACATCTTTGGCAAAAAAAATACCGACAGCTATTATTATCCTCCGAATGCTGTAACGTTATCCAGGAATACTGTAACAGAAGCATCCTAAATCTGTAACATGATATCCTCCACAACCGAGTCTCGTGTAACAGTTCCTCCCCCGTGAATAAGCCGATAATAAAATGAAATACCAGTAAGTATCTATTAGTGCAGATAAATAATAGCAAAACCGTGTTTAACACTATTTACACACGATGGGCAGTTATACGTCGGGCGTAATAATTTCATGACCGCCCTAGTGTATAAATAAATGTTCAAAAAATGTTTTGCTATAAATTATTTCGGTTCTGACATACATTTCTTTGTAAAATTAGGATAAATATGACAGAACTGTTTATAGACGCATGTTTTGCGCCAAATGGTACGTCGTCACGCTCCTTTATTTATAAATGGTAGGACTGATTACACCAAACCGGAAGTGACTACTCAGTGTTACATGAAGTAGTCCAAAATGTAGTTCCATGCTATGGATAAAATCTGGTATAATGAGTGATATGAGGAGGTGAAAGTTAAATGTTTGGCTTATTTTTATTGCTTATTGTATTGAGAAAAGATCTAGACCATTTTCATTGTGAATTTCCTGGAATAAGTTTTATTGTTTGCGAAAAATGTCTACCTACGCGTAATTGCTAAACGGCTGTTTTCATGGGGGCATTTTCAGAGGGTGATGTTTCTCTGAACAGATTATTGTTCTTATATACCACATAACATGTCAATATTTTTCTATTTTTGATAAGAAGACATGTTATACTAAATGACCATATATGGTTTTCATATCATTGAAATGCTCTAAAGTGCCGAGAATGAGGTCTGAATGTTTTGTTGTAAATATAAAATAAATAAGGAATTGAATTGGTAGAATGTAACCTGGTAATACGTCTTGCGGAATACTTCCATTAGGGTGCAAATTATGGCGAGTTATATTGCACAGTGAATAATCAACTCAATTGTATTTAAATCAATAAAAACATTTATGCTATGTGACATTTCGTTTCAAACATGGTTTTAAGTAAAATATTTGATCAAATTTTAAAGCACTATCTCGATGCGTATACGGCGCTAAATATCACTTCGACGTGACGTCAATAATGAGTCAGACGAGGTCAATATAACTTGCTTCATTTTCAGCTGCAAGGGCAATCATGGTTACTGAAGTCAACGAGTAGCATCAAATTGGTATAATTCTATATATTTACTATTTCATTTTCGACTGCTAGGGGAATGTCAACGTGTCACACTAAGTACATTCAACTCGTTTTACTTTCGCTATTTCATTTTCAGCTGCTGGGGAAATCACATAAATGAAGTTAATAAGTCACACCAAGTCGACATATACCATTTCTTTATTTAAGGACTAGGAGAATCACTGTAAGTGACGTCAAAGTCACACATAGGCGATATACTGGTAACTCACTATATTTTCACTATTTCTTTTTTTTTAGCGTCTGCGGGAATCACAGTCAGTGAAGGAAATAATGTATCGATACCATGCAACGTCACAAAATCGTCAGATATGGAAATATACTGGACGAAGAATTCGTCGGATAGTACACTTGAAATTAAGGGAGCAGTTCTTTATTTCACAAACATCAGTCGTATAGACAGCGGACAATACCTTTGCAATTCGTTTAACAAGCAGTCGGGGAAAAATGTAACAGAAGGTTCTGTAACTGTCGATGTATATTGTAAGTTTTATTACGTCTGAGTTTGTGGTTGACTTACTTCCAATTTTACAAATGTTACAATCATCTATTACAAGTAGGTAACTATGGAACGCCACAGCTGCCTTATGTCGGGACATTTCATGTAATCGTTTTATTCTGTTAGACCGCTTTGTTTTTTATGTCAAAATACGATGTTTACTTGTTCAGCTAGTGTGTTACAATGCAAGAAGTATCATAAAGACAATAAGAAGCAATTTTAGAAAATTTTATCCGGGAACCAAACTAATGAATAAGTTTGCCTAAAGAACGAAAGAGCAAAGAATATAAAAAATGAAAATTCAAGGTTAAATCTTATGTAAGCAAGATTTCATGATTCATAGGGAGCCTGGCAATGAATCAAAGACGCACAGTTTCTAAGGTAATACTAAATTTGGAATGGTGCCGCAACTTGCTGTTTTACTAACATGATGGACTTAACCAAGTGTTGGTGTGATGAAGGTTGGTTAGCATCATTCATGAGTGTTAAGAAAATGTCTTTTCATAATTTAGTAAAAATCTTCTTTTGTATTGAAGTTTTGATAATATTATTTATTGGAAAGTAATTTTACAAACATTGGTTTGAATTTAAGCAGGATATAGATTTAATTAATAGTTTTAGAAAATATATGAAATATAAGTTGATTAACCTATAAATTGATTGGACCTGATGTTTCTATGGTATGGACAAATTTGGTATGCCAGTTCATACTGTTTCAGTATAATCACGTGATGTTATTAGTAAAGAATTCCGTGATTACGTAAATGAATTACTTGAACTGCGCTCCGGTTCTGCAAAAAATAACGGAAGTTAGTTCTTTTATTTTGATTCATTACAGGTAAGAGATTTCTTTATGTAATTTATCAGAGATTTGGTTTATGGGCATAAAATTCCATTTCCATGAAATTTATTATTTTAGATTATGAATTAATTTGTTTTTGATTTGAAAGAATTTGTGTTTTAAAACGATGTTTTTAATAATAAATAATCACTGTTTCGATTATTATAATTAGATTTAATTTATTTCATTTTGTATAATTAGAAAAAAAAACTTTCTGAAACAAATGGAGCTTAGTTCTTTATTTTGATTTATTACAGATGAAAATGGATCTGGCGTTGTTTCTTATTTTCTCTAAAATGAGCTAATTTTCCCCGGTTGTCTTATTACCATGTTAACAATATAAGGGCTATATGATTCATAATTCGTGAGTAAACGCCCGAGATAACAAATCATATGGTATAAAGTGTCTTATTGTGTTGAATAGCTATGGTATTAAGTCAAGGTATGATGTGAACTTCTGCAAATAGTGTCTCATTATGTCAAACATGTATTTCATCATATTGACTTGTGATTTTAACTTGCTAAAATTGTTGCTGAATGACTGACATTGTGTGATATTGTTATGTAGAGTAGCTTCGGGAAAATTCGACAGTCGTGTATATTCGACACATTGAATTAATATCCACGTGGAAAAACCCATAATGTCCTTGAATAATTTTTCTTGAGTAATTTATATGACGTCATATTTGTATATGACATCATGAGAACATTTTGATCACACAGGCTTTCTTTCCTTTTCCGATACGCGCATCGGGTAACTTCGACATTCAAATTCATTTCGAACGAAAATCGTAGTTACAGTTTTCTGTAAGAATGGTCAGCGGAGCTAAGATATTTAAAACTATTCTTACAATTGCATTTTGACTTTACTTAACCGAAATACAAACAGAAATATATTTGATGTTGATATTTAGAAGCAAATAATATTCCCGGTTTCCAAGCATGACCTTGGCTAGGGGTGACGAATTTGCACGACAAGATATAACACTGTTGTGCAAATTCGACATACTATCAAAATTATTCGATTATATCGTCTTTAAAGGATATTTACGGCATACAAATGGTTTAAGTGTGTTTCTTAACCATATCCATGCTTTCCTAATTTTGTCCCGCAGATTCTTAAAGTATGTTAACCTAAGCTGACGTCGCTAATTACGTCACTGATTTGTGCATTAAAAAAGCACCTGTGCATTTAATTAGCGTGCACATATTTACATCTGGGACCAGTACGAATTTATGACAATTAATTAGACAATCAAAATTTGTGCAAAGTAAAATATATTGAATAGGATATAATAAGAACATATCATCGTTATTTAAAACAATCATAGCCGAGTAACCCAAAGGTTTCGGTATACGCCTTATTTGAAATTAAAATGTCCAGACAAATTCGTGCGAAGTGTTGCAGAGCTCTTACTCTCCATCAAAACTTGCCCCCACCGTTCAGATGGTAGAAAATGGTACCATTGTCAAAAAGAAGGCAGCAGCGAATAAATAAATAAACATAATTAATGAGGCTATATTTTATTGTTTCCCGAAACAATTAGCCGGCGTTTGTAAAATCTGCTGAACAATTAATAAAGATTATTCTTTTGTTTTACTTTTTATAGCTTGATCGAGTTATGAAATCTGAAAAAATTAGAGCCTACTCGTCAGCATAAAAACTGTTGTGTTATGTCTATTGCGACATTTGCTGTTTTTAATGTAGCTATATAAAAAAGATAAATCTTCAACTTGTATATTTTTTTAAACTCTACCAGGGTGCCGAATTTGCCCGAAAGATGTCGAACTTACACGACGACAACAATCAGAATAATATCCATCCTATTGACGATGCAGATGCAAACACTGGGCAGCGTTTTATACTGAAGACGCAGAAAAGGTCTACTTTCGGTTTCATGAAATGTTCGCACCGATCATTCTGAACCGAAAATTACTTCACCGTTTTTATGCTTAAGGTGTCGAATATACCCGAAGTTACTCTATATGACTAGTTTACATAATAAGACACTATTTGGAATTGTTAACACCACACTTAGACAGGATCACTTAGACTTTTAACATAATAAGACACTGTATTTGCATATTATCACAGCATTGTTACGCCGTATAGAGCTTGCGCCGTATACAGCTCACATGTGAGCTGTATTCGTTGACTATAAAACCGTATATAGCTTACACTGAATACAGCTCACCGTAAGCTGTATAATAAGGTCGTCAACAACATCATCATCATAATCATCATTATTATATTCGGCATAAGAACCATCAGCATCAGCATGAGCAACAACAATAGCACCCGTAGCATGATTACCACCGCCACTACAGCATACACAACCACCAACATAATCATGGTTTTTTTCTTACGATCATCACAATTATCAACACCAGCATACGCGTCGTGTTCATCACCACCTTCATCAGCAGAGCAGCAGCATAATCACCATCATCATCGTCGTCATCGCTAATAGTCATCACCAATCATTATATTCATTATTAAAATTGTATTTGCAAAATGTTTGCTAGCATATAAAATTTGCAGACGTCCCGGCAGACGTGCACCTTACTACTCCAGGTCATGCATTTTCGGGCATGCATTTCTTTTCGAATATGTATATCTTAGCACATGTAGCTTTCAACAAATGGACACTGCAAAGCATGCACACAGACGACAGGGTGGGTCATGGCAATAGGTTTACTGTTTCCTTCAATCTTTAAACCAGAACACGTGATTATCAAATTTATTATCAAGTTAGAAACATAGTTTCAAACAAAACACCAAATGTGTAATGTAATCATCTAAACCAACATAAGTGAAACATAAAGCCATCCTCAAAATCATCCTAGTTATGTGAAACATAACATCATCATCATCATCATCATTATGTGAAACATAACATCATCATTATCATTATGTGAAACATAACATCATCATCATAATCATCACATTTGAAACATAACACCATCATCATCACCATCACGTGTGAAACATAAAATCATCATAATCATAATAATCATTTGAAACAAAACATCACCATTATCATCATTATGTGAAACATAACATCATCATCATAATATATGTGAAACATAACATCATCATCATTTTGTGAAACATAACATCATCTTCATCATCATTATGTGAAACATATCATCATCATTATTACGTGAAACATAACATCATCACCATCATTATGTGAAACATATCATCATCATCATCATTATCATTATTTGAAACATAACATCATCATCGTCATTGTGTGAATTATAACATCATTATCATAATCATATGTGAAACATCCTAATCACATGTGAAACATAACACTGTCATCATTATTTGAAACATATCATCATCATAATCATCACATTTGAAACATAAAATCATCATCATCATCATCATCATCATTACGCGAAACATAACATTATCATCATCATCATCATTATGTGAAACATAACATCATCATCATCAATAAGCGAGACATAACAAAAAAAATAGAATCAATCTAATGTGAGACCAAGTCGTCATAAAATGTGAAACACAACGTCATCATCTAAAAATCGTGATAAGTGTAACATAAGACCGTGATCATATCAGCATTATGTGTCAACATCACGTATGAAACATAATGTCATCATCAAAATCATCGTCATATGTGAAACATATGTTTATGATCAGCACTTTCATCTATTTCTGTACCATGTGTTGGTAATAAAGTACCACCCTATTCCAACCTGTTTCAAATCCAACCATGCATTACACCATTTTGGTTCGTAAGTAAGGCCTTTTATAGCAATGCAGAGATCACTGTGTGGTCCCGATTTTCTCAGAAGTTCCTACTACTGCTAGTACTGCTGATACTGCTACTACTATTGCTAGTACTGCTGCTACTGCTATTGCTACTACTGCTGCTGCTTCTACTACTGCTTCTACTACTGCTTCTACTACTGCTACTGCTACTGCTACTGCTACTGCTACTGCTACTACTACTGCTACTACACTCCTACTACTGCTAGAACTACTGCTACTGCTACTACTACTGCTACTACACTCCTACTACTGCTAGTACTACTGCTACTGCTACTACTACTGCTGCTACTACAACTGCTGCTAATGATACTACTACTACTGTTGCTACTGCTACTACTACTGCTGCTGCTGCTGCTGCTAGCACTACTATTTCGGCAACGACGACGACGATGGTGATGATGATCACAAATATGTTTAATATATTGACCATGTAAGCTATATACGTTAAGACGACAGACCTATATGAAAAGCATGCGTGTATATCCAACGTATACAAGCTCATGCGTGAGCTATATACGGCGCTAACTTTATACGGCGTAACACAGCATTCTAACATTAAATGTCCCGTCATAAGACAGCTGCGGCGTTCCATAGGTAATGATATTGAAATCGTTATCTTAGTCAGTTGTCTAGCTGTCCTAACAAAGTATTTACTTTTAGTGACTGACTAAAACATATAAATTCACGTTAACTAAAAAGACATCCTTTCTTGTGTTTCCACGGAAACTATACCCATTATGCATATTAAGCAAAGGTGAATAATTGTTCTTATGCTTTTATTATTATAAGTAATACGAAATCACGTCTTTATAGTGGACTTTCGGATTTGAAACTTGAACATTTGAAAACACTTTAGATATAGCACGCTTGTATGTAGACAAGTGGCAACATCAAAATATGTGTATGGTACTAGATAAGATACGGCTTACATAACAGACGGGTTTGAATTTTAGTCCTCTATGAGCAAGCGGCACCTACCCATAGGTAAGCGGACAGCGTAGTGACTACATAAACTGAAGGTTTTCGTTTTGTTCTGTAGCCTATACTTGCTTGTAATTTATATATATTCCATAAAGTTATGTTACTCTCTGATGATTTTAGAATGTTAATATTTTTCAGACAAAGCGTCGGTGAAGTCCATAACCGTGTCACCGTCAGTGATGCATGAAAACGAGTCATACACCGTAACATGTGACTTCGAAGGGAACCCTGCTCCCAAGTGGCAAATACGTCTGAAGGATTCCATACTCGAGATTGGTCAAAGCTCCGGTGTATATAAAACAAGAATGCATACCGGAAACTGCGGTGATACCGGTCATGTGACGTGCGAAGCTAAAAACAGTTTAAACAATGGCTCAGAAGTATTAATGCAAAATATAACCGTCTTTTGTAAGAGTGTATTTTGAACTTGTCAGAACCTTTTTATAAATAGCAAATGATTTTTTGTGCATTTTAATAAAAAAGGAATAATTTACATAAGTATTTCTGTAGTCTTTATAAAATATTCATTCAAATGATTCGAAAAACTGTTCATTACTGATTTCACTACATACAGTGCCTGTAATATTCCTTAATTTCTCTCGCTGCATCAGTGCACTGTCAATCGAATTTAGAAATCAAAACAAACTAGGTGAGACCGGCATGTATTTCTTTCTATAATATCATATTATATACCAATTGGTAATAAGAAACGTCGTAACTTGAACGTTAGATTGTGTTATTGAGAAACCATTCCTCCTAATAAGATATGAATTTTACATGGCTCTATAAGCTGCAAGCCTATTATTGAAATAAAATTATTCAACGACATTTACTTATATGAAATTTGATGAGACGTTTATGCTTCATTTTTCAAAAAGGTTCACCCCGCCCAATTTGGTTAAACAGATACAGAGTTACGGCACCTGTCGGTGGATTTACAGCTCTGGTGATGATGGCGCATGGATATCCTTACCCGCAATTTACTTGGTCACGTGACGATGGAGAGTCAATCAAAGGCCCAGTACAGACGAATTTACGAGAAATATCAATATTGAATATTACGAACATAAAAACCAGGGACTACGCAAATTATTCATTAACAATGAATAACTCTTACGGGTCATATGTTGCCCACTATCAGCTGTTTCCCTCAGGCAAGTACAGAAACAAACAATTCATTAACAATCGATAACTCTTACGGGTCGTATGTTGCCCACTATCAGCTGATTCCCCCAGGCAAGTACAGAAACAAACAATTCCTTAACAATGAATAACTCTTACGGGTCGTATGTTGCCCACTATCAGCTGTTTCCCTCAGGTAAGTACAGAAACAAACAATTCATTATCAATGAATAACTCTTACGGGTCGTTTGTTGCCCACTATCAGCTAATTCCCTCAGGTAAGTACAGAAACAAACAATTCATTATCAATGAATAATTCTTACGGGTCGTATGTTGCCCACTATCAGCTAGTTCCCTCAGGCAAGTACAGAAACAAACAATTCATTATCAATGAATAACTCTTACGGGTCGTATGTTGCCCACTATCAGCTAGTTCCCTCAGGCAAGTACAGAAACAAACAATTCATTATCAATGAATAATTCTAACGGGTCGTATGTTGCCCACTATCAGCTGATTACCTCAGGTAATAACAGAAACAAACAATTCATTAACAATGAATAACTCTTACGGGTCGTATGTTGCCCACTATCAGCTGATTCCCTCAGGCAAGTACAGAAACAAACAATTCATTAACAATGAATAACTCTTACGGGTCGTATGTTGCCCACTATCAGCTGATTCCCTCAGGTAAGTACAGAAACAAACAATTCATTAACAATGAATAATTCTTACGGGTCGTATGTTGCTCACTATCAGCTGATTACCTCAGGCAAGTACAGAAACAGACAATTCATTATCAATGAATAACTCTTATGGGTCGTATGTTGCCCACTATCAGCTAGTTCCCTCTGGTAAGTACAGAAACAAACAATTCATTAACAATGAATAACTCTTACGAGGCATACGTTTCCCACTATCAGCTGATTCCCTCAGGTAAGTACAGAAACAAACAAATCATTAACAATGAATAACTCTTACGGGTCATATGTTGCCCACTATCAGCTGATTCCCTCAGGCAAGTACAGAAACAAACAATTCATTAACAATGAATAACTCTTACGGGTCGTATGTTGCCCACTAACAGCTGATTCACACAGGCAAGTACAGAAACAAACAATTCATTATCATAAAAAGTAGATGCATAGGGGATCATCGCAAAGATGAACTTTAATAAGGATTATAAATATTATAATGTTTTTTATATTATGCTGATTTCATCTGCTTTCATAGTTAACATATAATTTCAGATATTTGCTTGTAAAGATGCCACTATTCTTGCCTACCTAGCGGGGAAAGTATACATTTATCCGAGCACGCGCCGGGGATAGATATTCCTGTCTTTCCCTAGGGAAAAACCTTGTCTAAAATAGCGTGCACTAAGGTGACGTCACATAGTACTGGTACCATTGTGACGTCATAAACTTTATAAATAATGTCAGGAAATACTCAAACCTATTTGTCTCCACGATCTATGTTGAACATGATAGGCAAGAAAAATGATCTAATATGTCTGCCTGTGTAAGACAGCTGTTTTCCCTACCCTCGGGACAGCATGGATAAAAAACCTCACTAACGCTCGGTTTTCCATTCCAGACTGTCCCTCGGGTAGGGCAAACCCCGTCTTACACAGGCAGGCATATAAGATCCTTATAGTCTAAATCGGCTATGATTCTCGCGACGTCATTTCTGCCAAATACCGTTCTTGTTCCTTGTGTATTTTTTTGTTTGTTTGTTTGTTTGTTTCAAGGCATCCATGTTGAAACATGTTATCTTTACACTCGATGACACTATGTTAATTGGATACACTTAGTCCTGTTAACTCGTACTTTAGTATCGTGGATTTTAATACATGCAGAATTGAAACTCGTTGAATTACAGCCTTTATCTGTTGTTTCTGCAATCGAATACAACTCAGTTACATTTCTAATTCATTGAATGCATGAGTAAAATGTCTAAAACTGGATTTGTTTGAATACATTCCACCAATTTGTTAATTTTCATGTTCATATGCTTGAAAAAAAATCAAGTTTGGAAAATTTGCGAGTTGATTGTAGGTAAATATGACAAGGATTCCGTTCCATACCAGCTTAATAGACAGATATCGACCTGATTACAAGAGCATTGTGGTTTATTATAAGGCTATAGGGACATGATCCCGAAGACTTCGGAAGTACATGCGTTGTTATTTTTACTACTATCTTATTTACAATAGTTACGTAAGAATATTATATGTCAGTTGCAAAATTATCAAACAAACCAGTTTCTTATTGGTTGGCCCTTTTTGTTTATTTTTTTCTTTTTTTATTTATTATGTTTTTGACTTTGACGATATGTCACATATTATCGTGATATCACAAGCTTTTTTTTTCCTTTAAGTTTTCATTATCTAGGTCAAATTATACAGACATACACATATAGCAATTTAGCCAAAAAAACAGAAAAAAAAAACAACAAAAAACAAACGTTTTTCTCTTTTCAGCTACTCCAGATAACAACAACAACAACAACAACAGTGCTATTTTACAGTTTCCTGATATAACCACTATTGCATTTGGAATTGTTTCGGTTATGACAGTTTTATGAACTTCCGGTTGACGATGCTGACCTTAAATATGGCAGACAAAATCATCATCAGTGGCATTCGTAGCCTTTAAGTCATTAGTAGGAAGGGGTTTGTAATTACTATGTCAATGAAAAAAACGTGTGATCACCGCTAGAATGACTTTTACAATAGGGACTTTAAAATGGTGACTTTGAGTATCAGAACTTTTGGTTTTGATGATTTGCATGCAAATAAAACTAAAGAACGGTCTGCAAATAGTGAATCAAGGAAACAACAACAATAAACCAAGTAAATAGCTGCTGTTTCACAGCAGTCATGTGTTGCGACCAAAATTTGCAATTAAGTAATGTTGTAGAGTCAGGTTTTGACAATTGAGAATTGTAAAAATGAATGAAAGCAATGAAATATATTCCCTTATTTATTTTAAGAAATATAATAAAGACATGTTCACAAGTATAATATCCTTTAAAAGTTGCATAATGTAGAAGGGGCGAATTGAATTTGTCAAACATTTTCAGAAAAGAACAATTATGCTCACTTTTACATTTATGAGGAAGTATAGAGTATATGAACTATAGTTCTATATTTATGTGTCCGCATTTTTGCCTCTTTTCCTGTATTGTTTACTCGACCAGTAAATGTATGCAATAAAAAGGGACATAATTCATGAAATATGTGTGCCAGACTTACGGACCATGTGGAATTAGATCAAAACTTTAAATTTTATTATCTCGCATGAACAGACTCAGTCAAACTCACTCTGCTATATATTTTACCTGTTTGCATTCTAAGACTGCTATGGTTCTTCCTGTATATTTTAAACCTGAAGTTCTAAGTTAGATGAAAGAATAACTAAAGGCTGCATTTAACATTTAGTAATATATCTAATAAGACACAATGAATGGCATATTTTTATATACATATATTTTATATTATACCAGATTTATATAGCGCTTTTGTCATGATTAAAACGTTCACAGGCGCTTTACATACGAAGGCAGCGACTCAGGACGCCAAAGTCATCCTCTACGAGTACAGACACAGAGCGATCTGACCAGAGGAACAAAGCGATAGAAATCCCCCAGAACAAAGAGAGAAATAATTTTAGATAAAGGCCTGTCCGACTTACTTAGTCTAGCTCTTTGCGAATAGACAGTCTGGTTCTTTAACCTGCCTGGTGTATAGCACCGATACATGCAAAGCCGTCTTTCCTTGGATGAACCAGTATTGGCCTCTTATAGTTAGGTGCATTAGGATCGGACAAGAAAAAATAACCATAATATATTACCTCCGAATGTGACACTGACTTTTAAACTAGGGTCTCGGTTTCTCGCAGAATATACAATGTCTAAATCCACCTTTGTTATAATGATAAATAAATCGAACCTCTAACCATGTTAGAGTGGTGTGTTTTTCTATTCTTTGCTACATAGGAAAAAAGGAAATATGTTTAAATATGTGAATGTTATGTAGTTATTAATAATAATACAGCTTTAGGTTAATTAATTCATACTGAAAACTACAAAAGGTATACAAACTTATATCTCGTCTCATCAATTTATCTATTATTACTTTGTACTTTATAGACGGATGAATATCAGTGCACATTTAAAGGATATTTGTTTGTTTCAGTGAAAGATTGAAATATCTTTCACAAGTGAAAAACAGCTGCATTCTTTTCACGAGTGGCATAGCCACGAATGAAAGTATAAGATATGGTGTTCCTGAGAAAAAGATATTCAAATCTTACATGTATAACAAACAAATTTTCTTTTTATTTCATGTTTTGACTAAATCTATAACTTAAAGGATAAATCAGTAATTAGTGAATAAATACATACAAATCATCCAAATTTGACATTTTAAATTTAGGAGTGCTGGTCTATTTTCTTTCAAATTTCAAATAATTCCTCCAAAATAGATAAATTATTTTTAAGAGGAAGGCCCTTGTGGTCAAAGGTCGCTCACCTGAATTTCACAGCTTAAACGTGTATCATGATGGCCATGTTTTTTTAAACAAATAAACATGGTATTAACAGGTTTGGTAGACGGTCATCCGAGGAATGACTGCTAATACAAACTAGGGGTTTCGGACAAGATAATCTTAAATTTTCATTTATAAACATATAACCTCTGCAAATGGCGGCCAATTTCCTTCTTTTTTATTGTTTTTAATTGCGACCGCAAGATCACTTTTGATAGAGGCTACCTGTGAACTTGTACCTCAATATGGCCAACATTATCAAACAAATATAGACAGGCTCATATGAGCAGTAAAGCGGAACCATTATGGCATATTGAGTAAATGTTTTGTATATTTTTAACTGTGGCAAGCCCTAAGAACAGTCAAACTGAACTACTTGAAGAAATTGACAATAGTTTGTGCAGGGGCCAGTTGAGCTAAAATAGACATTACTTTTGACCTCAGTGAGCTTCCGACCACTGTTTGTGCAGACAAAAGAAATATGAGGAAAAAGAACTGAAATCATATAAAGACTAACATGATACATTTAGCTGCAATTTGGCATTACAGAAACAAATCCTGAGAAGTTTAATAGTATAAATTGACAGATCTCGAAAGGTTATGTCCTTGTCAGCAGCCAATACAACCTTCAAGGTAAAGATTTCTTTCTGGAATCTGTATTTCATTACTAGTCGGAAATCACATTGATGCTACAAAGCCAAGATTTTTCTACAGTCTATTGCTGGAAGCCACAAAGCGTTTTAAGGCATTACTGGTCAACACACTTGCTTGGAAACTAGAGTTTTCCCGGGATGACCTCTACCTGGGCTGGGTGGGCTTCCACACACTCTACAACGCCTATCCAGTGCAAACCCAGGTTCTTCTACAGTTATTGGACTGGACGTCGCCAAGAAAAACCGCAAATATCCGTTGAGGGCCGACTTTTGCGCCCGCAAACGAGAAAACAAGCGTTTTCCGGGGATGGACAGTACTCAAGGTCTGCTTGCACGGACCCCTTCTTCAACGGCCACAAGGTGATACCCCAGGTTCTTCTACCATTACGGCTTAAGAATCTATTGCTGGAGGCCAAAAAGGTTTTAAATGCGTTCGTGGCCAAAAACGTCAGCTCATCCTTGCTAGGAAACAAGAGATACTAGGCTATTTGTTTTCTTTTAAAAAGATTTTTTTCGAAACGCACGGGATAAATTCCTTGATCCTGTAATAAAAAAATCTTCGATTGCTCGAAAGTTTAATTGCTATTGCATTAAGCAAAATATAGTCCATTTAAACAGACCATAATTTTTTTAAACTACCGGTCTTTCTGTAAATGCAGTCCTGATACATGTGTGTCTGTTTGAAGAGATCTTGGCAGATGCTTCACGTGAAATCCGTGCACAGTATAATGACTCCTTTGCACGAATTTCACGAAAGAAATGTTAAAGAATTAAGGCTTATTTCTCGGATACGTCGGTCATACTTTGCCAAAATTCATTAGAAATGCAAGTTTATAAAATTATTATTACCTCCCTTTGTCTATCTTGGTTGCACATCCAAGATAGATTGAAAATAAATTAAATATGTAGCTACACGTTGTTTTAAAACTTTCCTTTTGTTTCAGATAGTTGAAATATTCCAATATATATCAAATGCAAATGTAAAACTAGAAATTAATATATTGAAATTAAAAGAAATAATCCACTTTTTAAACACTTCTGTATTAAAGGGAGATAATTACAAACATTAATAAAAACTAACAATTTATACATTTTCAATAGGATTCTAACTCTATGTAATGGGTACTTTTCTTCCTTAAATAAATCTCACAGAAACAGTAACAGAAAATATGAAAACTGAAAAATGTCAGAAAATTTTGCTCAGATGTGACTGACCACCTTTAATGTTAAAGGGACGTAATTTCTTTATTATATATACTTTGCTTCTTATACAGAACGCGTTTAGCCCTCTTGTATTTCAATGACATTTTATCTATTCTCGTCACAAGTCGATCGACTCGTGCAAATAACCGCTCGACTTCTTCTAAAATAAGATAAAATTGTATTACTGTATCAATGAATACCGACGAAACACAAATTCCGCATTCAAAATGGTTCCCAGATCGCCAGTCTCACGAATGATATTGAAAACAATTGATTTTCCAGTACTTAATTAAGGCTGATTGAAACGCAATGTCTTCGCAGCTGTATGCGATTATTCAAATGTTTTCACATTGATTAGCGGGAATGTAAAGTATGTTTCTTGAAAAGGAGGCATGTTTACAACTTGTGCGTTTTCCAAAAAGATAAATGAAAACAAATGAGAAGCCTCCAAGAAGCTAATGGAAACTAAAATAAAACATAAAATGATACAGTTATTTTTACTATTGTCAGAGACTTTGGTTAATTCTTGGAATCTGGGTAAACGAGAAAATAAGTGAAATAGATAGTAAATATCTGACAAGTAATATATTCAAGCAATGATTCTGAAGCCAAGATTATTTTTATCTTTATTTAAGATTCATTACCTGTTGATATAATGTTTCGGTATTTGCATTATATAACCACAATGTGTTTGAAGCTTCATGAATGCATTGCTAGACACGTTAGGCTACCATTTGTAAAATATGCCATCCACACATCCACGCAGATGTTCCATTTACATTCCTTTTCGAGGGTCAGTCAATAAATACCGCATTTCTTCAGATATCACATGGACAGGAGTTTATTAAAAATATTACATGGCTTGCCATGCCTTTTTGTTTCCATTACGTGTGTTAGAGATTCACCTGGACGGGATTACTTTTATTTACACTGTCCCGTGTCTTTGGAACATGGTGGGGGTAAGAGTGAGGTTGGGTGCGCACCATAAACCGGTTTAAGCTCCCCAGTGGTGTTTTTGCCATTGACCGTTCCAAGGCGGTGCCCCACTGTGTTCCTTTGTTTGTTCGTTTTGTCCTCTTGTGTAGGCTTTGTGTGTTTGCGTGTGTATGTGTGTGTGTTCCTTTGTTTGTTCGTTTTGTCCTCGTGTGTTGGCTTTGTGTGTGTGCACGTGTATGTGTGTTTGTGGTGTGCACGTCTGCGTGCTGTAGGTTTCGTTTTGGGGAGGCTGCGATTTTGGTACGTGACATTCCCTGTTTGATATTTGTCTTTGTTGTTTTTTTTCTGCAGAAGGTCAGTGGTTCTACACAGGTGCCCGCTCGTGTTGAAATAATGCATAGAGGTGAACCTGGGGGTCTTCCACCATCATCAAAGCTGGAAAGTCGCCATATGACCAATAACTGTGTCGGTGCGATATTTAACCTAACAAAAACAACAGAAACATCATCCTTTTATTATACATATTGTCGTTTTATAAATATTTGAAGGATTCTATGTTTACGGAGGCGATGCTCAACGAAACTAAACAGCAATTAAACCCTGGGTCTGAATACAGACTACAAAATATAAACTTCATGTTTTTATCCATTTCCAAAAACAACTGATGGGACAAGTTAATATTAAGCTTGGACTTAATGGTGTACAGGCAAGTTATATGGACACAATTAACACATGCTGTCTAAATAAATAACAGTCCAAACAGTGTAATTAATGTTTTTAAGCAGTAACCACCTGTTTGTTAATTCTGTATTTCTTTCTTGCTTGTGTTTTAACCTGAACGAAAACAATAATAAACTGGGCTAAACCATGCGCATGTGAGCAAATATCAAATACTTAAATTTCGCGTAAGACACACTGAATCGTGGATGGTAAAAACTGTGCTTAGTATCAAATAGTATAAAACAGGCTAAGTACCCCCATTTGAACAAATTTATGAAAGGACTTTACAAGGATACTACCGACGAAGATTAATGAAGATCCGCCAAGCATTTTAAGGAAAAATTTCTTTTAAAAAGTTATTTCTATTTCTAGCTCTAGTGTCCTTGGGAGAGGACCTTATAAATTATGCTACGGACGAAATTTGATAAAGACCCATAATTTAAGGAATAGAAGTCGTTTTAAGACATTTCTAATTTTAGTTTTAGCGATCCGAAAAAAGTATCCAAGTGTCCCCATTTGAATAAAATTAGGAGTGATGCAAGGTCAATCAAACGGTTTATGAGAAGTTTTTTTTTTCTATTTTCAGCTCTAGCGGAGCCAAGAAGAGGCAAGGTGCCTCCATTTGAACAATTATAGAGAGGACCTTAAAATTATCATGATATACAGTTTGGCGAAGATCCATCAAGTGGTTCATGAGGAGAAGTTGTCTAAATATTTTTATCTCTAGCTTCAGCGACCCCTAAAAGGCACAAAGAGGACCAAGAGCCCCGATTTTTAAAATGTGGCAGAGGACTCTAAAACGATGCAATATATTGAGCTTGATGACGATCCATCTAGCAGTTCATGAGATTCGGTCATTCAAAGATAATGCTATATTTAGGTTTAGTGGTCCCTAAAAGTGCCAAGTGTCCTCATTTTAATAATATTAGGTGAAGTAAATACCAAGGTTGATGAAGATGCTTTAAGCAGTTAACAAGAGTTTAAAGATATTTCAGCTTTTGGCTCTAGCGTCCTCTTATACAAATTTAGGACAATGCCTTGAAAAGAGGCTACAAAATAAGTTTGATGAAGATCCATAAAGCGGTTGATGAGAAGGCGTTTAAAGGCATTTCTGCTTTTATCTCTAAGAGACCGAATGCACCATTTCAATAAAGTTAGGAGAGGAACATCTAGTATTGACAAATACAATCTTTGATGAGGATCCAATGAGAGGTTTATGAGAAGAAGCCATTTAAATATTTTTCTAATTTTAGCTCTAACGGCCTTTAAGGCCCTTAAAAAGGACCAATTGCTCCCATTGGAATAAAATTGACAGGGAACCTTACAATGATGCTACAGACCAAGATTATTGAAGATTCATATCCACCGGTACATGTTTTTTGATGAAAATCTACCAAGCTGTTCATGAATCAGAAGTTGTTTAAAGGTTTTTCTGCTCTAGCAGCAAGGGACCAAATACTCCCATTTCAACATATCTGAGAGAGGACCTTACAATAATGATACATACCAAGTCTAATGAAGATCCACCTAGCGGTTCATAAAAGAAGTCGTTTAAATTTTTTGTTGTTGTTTTCTATTTATAGCTCTAGCGACGTTTAATAGCTGCAAAGCACCCCAGATGAGCAAAAGCGGTAAGTTTTATTTGCAATTGAATATAAAATCAACCAAAGAAATAAGATAAAAATCTCAAAACACAAATCAAGCTGAACCGTTACCATAACGTTTTGAATAGCCCTTGTTTCCGTGATATATATAAAGGCCGCTGAAAGCGTAGAATATTTGTCTGGTGTTCTCTAGATAGCGTAGGACAAAATGCTTCTCTCGGGAATTTATACGTTTGCTCTTTTGTTTCAAATACACAGCTACAAAGTTTCTTTAGCAACAGAACCTATGTGTTCAAAATTTTCTTGCCAGGAACAACTTTTGGAAAAAATGATACGGACAGAAATTAAGATAGAAAGTATTGAAAACGAAATAAAGAAAACTCAAAACACAGTTTTGGACACTTTAAGCGAAGTAAAGAAGACAGTTGACAACATAATGGAAGAGATGGAAGGAAAGACTAAAGACATGGAACAGAGAGAAGGTAATATATTATTATGTCATGTTATCAAGAATTTGCAAAATATAGCATTATTATTTTGTCTTATTTTTAATAGCTTCTGAACAAATAGATAATAGTGATTTTTTGAATTCTAAAGCTTCAAACCATGACTTTCAACTATTCATAAATGACTTATTAAAGAATCGAAAGCCTCAAATAAAAGAGAACATTTTGTTCAGTCCGGCTTAAACTGATCTTTTCTCCATAACTTCTTTTTACATATTGTTACATCACGGATAAAAAATCTAAAAAAATCTAAATGTTCAAAATTATTAGTTTCGAACCCACTTTTTTCCATTCTTTAACTCTGTAACTTAAAGTTGTTTCTTGTTAAATCTAGATTTTTTTTAAAAACCTTTATCAAAGAAGAGCTGTCACTGTTAATTAGCATATGCATTTAAAGTAGTTCTTTGATACTGAATAGGCCTATCACACACACATATATTCCAAATCAGACGACATAAAAAATGACCTGATATTTTGTTTGAATATGACATTTCGCTTTAATCCTTTTGTAAGTTGGTAAGTTGGTTACAGACTAAGTTTTATCGTAATATCCTGTAATATTTCTATTAAGAATTGTTGAGCATTAATCATTTTTATAGTTTTAGTTTCATCGTTCTTGACCTTGAACCAAGTTCCCTAAAGAAAATCCCACGTTAGGTTTTTGTATACGTAAATTTATTGGCTAATAATAGCTGTTCTTAATACCTGTGACCTTGACATTACTGACCGAATTGACTTGTCAAAGGTCTTTTCTTATTAAAAAAATAAAGCAGTCCATAACAAGGATTTGAACAGATACTTGTTCGCTACATTTCAATTTAAAACGCCTTAGAAGAAGATGTATAACATATAAAATGGCATTTTAAAAATTTTCTTACTGTTCTGATACCAGTGCCATTCAGGGGCATAAAATTTAGAAATATAAAGTATGAACTTTATACAACATATGTAACAAGTAATTGATGATGCTAATAGTGAATGATCTCATTTACAGAATTCTTCAGAAACGCATTTGAGGGACTACGAACGAATTTTACAAACGACATGGAAAATCAGAAGAACTCTCTCAACGAATTCCGAGGTAATCTCACTCTTAACATTTTGTTTTAATCAGTGTACGATGGAAATTTTTCACCAAGTGAATACATTATTCTAAACATTGTGTGAACACGAGAAAACTATTATTTTATTTTTTTCATAAAAGCACAAATATTTCTTTTTTATTTCACGACTTTTCATTCGGTTTAAACAAACATTAACAGTGTAGCATGCATATAACGTTGCGTGGAGTATGCTCATTTTTGCCAATAGAGGAAAGGTACAATTCTACCAGTAAAAATATATCTCGTATTTTCGGTGCGAAAATACCAAGTTATTTCACTGATATACTTCAATTAAGTACAGACTTAAGGTCACTGACTTCAAATCACTTGCCCCTAATAGATGTGGGTTCGAGCCTCACTCGGGGCGTTGAATTCTTCATGTGAGGAAGACGTCAAGCTGGCTTAAGGAAGTGTGCCTGCCAGTGACGAACTAATACACAGAGGGGCACCTGAGGTCTTCCTCCACCATCAAAGATGGAAAGTCGCCATATGACCTATAATTGTGTCGGTGTGACGTTAAAGCCAACAAAAACAAATCAATTAACTATTTAAACATGTAATAAATATTATTCGTAAAGCTGGCGTGCTTTATATATGAAACAAAAATAATAAAAATATGGTACATAATGGTTTACTCTTAATATGGCCGCTGTATTTGACTTAACTGCTTGTTGTTATTGCTTTTCATTATAAATGAATTATTGATAGTGGTTATATATGTCAATCACATTGTTGTAATACATTGGTGTAACATCATTGCAGAAAACATGAAGAAGCCTTCCGTCGCTTTCTATGCGAACCATGTGACAGATCTGGCCCTTCGCACTGACAAAATCATTGTATTTGATACCACCATAACTAATGAGGGTTCTGGGTACGATGCTTCAACGGGGATCTTCACGGCACCTGTCGGAGGATTATACCAATTTACTACCCATGTTTGTGTACACAATGGGAAGCATTCTTTCATCGGCTTGGTGGTTGAAGGTAACGTGATTGCGAAAGATTCTAATTATGACCTTAACTACTATACCTGCAGTTCGGTAGGAGCAGTAGTCAGAGTGAAATCGGGAGAGCAAGTTTGGATAAAGTGTACCTCAGGATCTTCGTCCTATAAGTTATACGAGGACAGTACGATGACGAACAGCTTTAGTGGAATCCTGCTTAATAACTAGACGATAAATATTCAGATTTCTTCTACAAAAGTTGACGAATGATTTATATGTAACATGCCCTTATATTTTTGTTTTTATGTTGTAAGATGTTTATGAACAGGAGATGTATTTCGAGTGAAACAGCATGGTTGGTGAGACAAAACTGTAGTTCTGTAGACTGTTTTTTTTTGCAATAACTATTGTTAATAACCCTTTTTGAGTAAGTCTGTTATAACAGTTATAGATATTAGATGTGATACATTGCTGAACAAGCTGACTTTTACTTCCATCTGTTTTGTCTCGAGAAACTTATTCAGATATGATGTCTAAGTACAATGGGAACTTGTAGAAAGACAAAAACTTTCCAATTTATGCCATGTAAATATTAAATCACTTCCTTTGTATGGTTTATGCCAAAACCGATGTTAAATCTTTGGAAATATACTTTGATAGAATGTTCTGGTTTTGGCTTCACCAAGATAACCATGTTATACACTTACCTGGTATTTTATTGAATAATTGTCATTAGAATTAAGTAATTAAAAATATGTTTTATCTAAGATAGGTTATATCAGTTCAAACTGTTTCGTGTTTGGAACATCAGCAATTTCCATTCGTTACACCGTAAAACAAAGTTGTCTTACATTATCTAAGGTAGTGGACCTGTAATGAAACTCGACAATTTCCGTGATTCCCATTATGCAGTTCGGCATTCTTCGGTAGCGCAATGCGCATATGACATGCCGTAAAAAACGGAGAATGCCGAAATTGCATGCGTAGATTACGTACTTTGCCGATTGGCATTACGGATCCATTCCTTTTAATAAACGGTATACTATAGTAAAAAGTACCTAAGAACTATACACAATTCAAGCATAACTTTGGTTTTGTTTTTTTTTTTCCTGAAATTGCGCTATAGACGAATTTACAATGCCGTTGGTTGCCCCGGAGTTTTACCGGATGTATTGATTTTCATGCGCATTCGCATTGTGGTGCATCGGTAATTTGCCCAATTTCCCTAAGTATTTCTGCATTGTTTTCCTTTTAAGTAATAATCTGTTCTTTAAATTGAAAAAACTGCAGTAACAGCAATTATTTGTAATTTTATGCATTGTCCTACCGTTAAATTGATTCGGTGACCGTTTATTTCCTGTATTACTTGTTTGTTTGTTTTTTTTTTTTTGGTTTTTTTTTTTTTTTTTTTTTTTTTTTTTTTTTTTTTTTTTTTTTTTTGTTTTTTGTTTTTTTTTTTTTTTTTTTTTTTTTTTTGACATTCAAGAAAGTAATCATCCGCCATTTTGTATGCTAGTGATCGTGTTAACCTTTTTTTTTTGTTTTTTTTGTTTACTTAGTGAGGCTCCCGTTGGGAGATGTAGGATAACCAAATTTAATTCTAAATATCTTTTTACGCACCAAACGATCCCTGATTCCTTATTATGTAACGCAAATAATTTTAATATTTTTATTGTAATGTTTCATGTGTATATTTTGCATTGTATTGTATTATTTTCGACAAATAACTTATAGTATGGGAAGGTGTCGGATCTGTGGGATTCCCATCACGTGCCTTTTTCCTACAGATTCCTACAGTGGTGGATCTTGTGGGAATCTTTGCTATATAAGCACTGTTTTTTCTGTCGGAAGTGACCCGCAGCTTGTAAACAAAAGAGTATCAGCCGTTATATTCAGTTCAAAAGTCAAATTTTTCATATAAAACCATTGGTAAATTTCATTAAATTATTCAATAGATTAAATAACTTCGCTTAAATATTATTTCAGCTTTACAGTAAATAGAACTTCATCATTTTATTTAAGAACCTTAGCGTTCTTTTGTAAAATTTCAGAAAGAAACTGTATTTATAGACAAGTAAATTCTTAAAGTAATATCAATTTACTGATTTAATAAGTTATTCAGTCGCCGACACCTAACCACACGCGTACTTCGTGAATCTTAATTATTTCAAATCGTTTATAAAGAATTTGCGTCGTATTCGTTAATATACATCCTGGAATATTGTTTAAAATAAAATACCGAAAACTTAAATACGTTTTCCTTTATCTTTCAGTTTTGCTTCTTTTGTAATAGATAGTTATCCCATTAGATCTAAATTTTGTCCCTTATACTGCGGAGTCATCCTCTGTGTTGTTGGCCGTTGGATATAATAGTGATCGCTCAGTCCGTCCGTCCGTCCATTACCAATAGCGTCCGTCCAATAATAAGTGTGTGAAGCATTAACGGAGTTCACCAAACAATAAAGACTGAAGAAGAAAAGTCCTTAAAATAGCAGTACTTCTACAAAGGAAAACAGCACGCAAAAGGCAGCTGTTAGATTTGATCATTGCTTGTCCGACAATTTCGAAGAAGATACAAAAGCCTAGTCCCACATTATTTATATCACAGTCCTACGGTTCGCAACAACATTTTACGTGTGGCAAAGATCCGCTGAACAATATGTAAACCTAAATTAAATTATCATTGTATTACGAATTGTATTCTCACTATAAAAAGATTTTGATCACACAATTTATCGTAAGGAATGGCTTGATTAAAATACATTCATGTATGTAATTAATACATTTGTATTACAACCCCAGACGACAGACACAACACTTTCACAATCGCTCACCCTCTTCCAACAGAAGACAACAACCAATCAACATAATTATGCCATATATACTCGTCTGGTCATGACTGGAAAAATCAGACCAGAATGAGAAAAAAACCTTTAGTTAATGATTTTACAGTACTTCCTGAAAGTTTTAGTTCAACAAATGTACACTTAACAAAATTCCTAATTGGTCAGTTTATATTGTATTACTATTTTGTTAATAATGCATATATTTACAAGAAATTTCACATACCGACATTTGAATAGGTGCTGCAGCTAATTATTGATTTATTTTTGGCCGACTCACGGCCAGCGTAACCGCATTATGCGTTTTGACCAATATTGCATATTTTGCACGTGCAGGGTATGCGCACCAATATGCACTTGTTAGTGAACATTTTTGGCATTACTGCCGAAAGTCCTACTAGAAAAACAGATACCATTGTGAAATTGACACAAGAGCAACGGGCCCGGGCTGTCGGAATTTTACAACAAAACTCAAAATCGGTCACTTCAATGAATTGTCCTTGGGTTAAAGTTTGCCAAAAGAGCGCGGATGGGAGATAACCAACGATTGAAGGTTCTTGTAAACGGAAATAAGGTTAAAAATGGAAATAATCATCAAAGTAGCAGCTGCAAACAAATTATATCGAAATTCCTTTGAAATTGAAAAAATAATTACACACGTGTCGTAAATGTGTCCCGGCTAGCAACATTCCGACTGCTCTATCGCGTTGCTTTTGTGTCAATTTCACCATGATATGTGTTTTTCTAGTAGGACTTTTGTTAGTAATGCCAAAAGTGCAAACGAACACGTGCATCTTGGTGCACATGCCCTGCACGTGCAAAATATGTAATGTTAGTCAAAACACCTAATGCGATTACTCTGGCTGTGAGTCGCCAAAAATAAATCAATAATTAGCTGCAGTACCTATTCAAATGTCGGTATGTGAAATGCTTGCCCGATATACCCAAGGCCAATAACTTATTTGATGATGTTTTGAATGTCTATAGTAACTATCCTAATGCCAAACATACTAATTTCAGAAAACCAAACTAAAACTAGAATTGTGGCCATAGGACACTGATGCTCCCACAAACTGTGCCATCCTCTATATAGCAAAAACTATCAAAGGGCCAAATCTGCTGAAATAATATTCGTAGAAAATATTCTCTCCTTTATGGTCATCTGCACATCGAGCTTGTTTATCTGTGAAAGTTTGAAGCAACTCAGGCTAATAGTGTGGGATGAGATGGACAGAGTTTTTCCATATAGAAAAAACAATCAAAGGGCCTTAACTTTGGTGAAAATAGTCATTGAAAAGAATCCTTCCATTATGTTTATAGAATTGTATTACGGAGTCTGAAAAGCGTCATACGATCTTAGTGAAAGAGAATTACATGCGACAGAATGCTTAATCGTCAGAAGTTCTAAGGGAAAGACTTTATATGTATTAGTTCCCTACTTGTTGAAAACCAGTTTCAGGGACTATAGGAATGCGCTTTTCCGTCATTCTGTCATTCCGCCATTCCGTCCGTCCGTCCGATATTTCGTGTCCGGTCACGACATGTCATGCGCAAAACCCGGATCCTTCGCTCAAAAGTCAAGGCCACAATTAGAGGTCAACAGGTTTTTTTCCCTGTCCGGTCCATAACTCATAATATTATTGTTGACTTGGCATTTACAATCCCAATAAGACGATGTTTCATGCATAACTTTCAAATCCCTAGCTCAAAGGTCAAGGTCACACTTGTCAGTCAAATAGTAACAT